>NC_063044.1:71712175-71832181 GCF_018812025.1 Megalobrama amblycephala
GAAAACATGAACACATCACACCAGTCCTCAGGTCCTTGCACTGGCTTCCAGTTGCATTTAGAATTGATTTTAAAGTACTGCTACTCGTTTATAAATCACTCAATGGCCTAGGACCCCAATACATTGCAGATATGCTCATAGAATATAAACCTAACAGATCACTCAGATCATCAGGATCAACACACTTAAAAATACCAAGGGTTCACTCAAAGCAAGGAGAGTCTGCTTTTAGCTGTTATGCCAGCCGCAGCTGGAACCAGCTTCCAGAAGAGATCAGGTGTGCTCCTACAGTAGCCACATTTAAATCCAGACTCAAAACACATCTTTTTATCTATGCATTTGCTGATTGAGCACTGTGCTATGTCCGAACTGTTTGCACTTTATTTTATACGTATTATCTTTTTATTCTTTAAATTCCTTTTCCTGTTTTTATTTCATTTTTAATGTATTTTATATCTTTTATGTATCATCTTGATTCTGACTTTTAATGCATTTTAAATATTGTGGTAAAATTCTCTGTTTTTACTGTTATTTCTATTCCTTATGTTCTATTTTTATTATTATTCTTTATGTAAAGCACTTTGAATTACCATTGTGTATGAAATGTGCTATACAAATAAAATTGCCTTGCCTTGCCTAAAGAAGTTAAAGGGATAGTTCACCCAAAAATAATTTTAATTTTAGTCATCATTTACTCACCCTCAGGTTGTTTCAAACATGTATTCATTTCTTTGTTCTGTTGAACACAAAGAAAGATTTTTTGAAGAATGTGTTAAACTGAACAGTTCTGGGGCACCATTGACTTCCATAGTATTTTTTTTTTTCTACTATAGAAGTCAATGGTGCCCCAAAGCAGCCTGGTTACAAACTTTCTTCAAAATATCTTCCTTTGGGTTCAACAGAACAAAGAAATGAATACATGTTTGAAACAACCTGAGGGTGAGTAAATGATGATTGAATTCTCATTTTTGAACGAGCTCTTAATGCATTATAGTCCTTCACGTCTATTGCAATCTCAGAACTCCTTCCTTCCCTTTCCTTTCCCTATGTATGGATAAAACGTTATCAAAATTATTCCAGTTCGCATAGCTCCGTGGACACAACTCATTTTTCTGTATTACCAGACAAGTAATTTGGCAAATATCACTTCTTTTTTTTTTTTTTTTTAAGACCAAGCTTCTGCACACATACATACTCAAACACGCAAACCTATAGACTAAACATGTATATGAACGGCAAGAATGCATTAAAGGGTAACACTTTACAATAACAGTACATGAATAACCATGAACTAATACCTAAATTAATAGTTACTTCAACATGAACTCATGATTAGTTAAGATATTAACTAATGAAGAGTGATCCTTAACTACGACAGGAGTCATAAGGATTCATGCATGAAAACAGAAGCCTTAACTACGCGTTAATACATGTTTGATAATTAATTGATTAATTAACATTTAGGGGTAAACTAAATAAATCAGCCTCCATAAGAGTAAACAAGAAGTACTCTGAATTTGAATTAAACGTGATTTAATACTGTCATAATTTACACTGTAATATCATAATCTGCCATCTGCAGCTTTGTGACAAATAATTGCAATGACACATGATTATTTAGCCATTAATTACATAGATCTGTCTAATCAAATGTGGAAAATAGACTAACTACCACTAATAAATTTAATTTGATCTAAACTGTTTTCTGATTTTTATAGTTCATTTATATTTAGTCATAGCTAAATAGTCATAGTTTATTCCCGGAACTAAAGTATGTAGGGTTTGTTTCTGGCGGGACACTCATTAGTGGCGCATGCTAGGTGTTCTCTTGGCGTGTTTGTTGTGTTGCTGGCATTTTAAACTAATAAATGTTGACTGCTTTGGTAAGCCGAATTCATAATTAAAGACATATTTACATGTATGTTTTATTGGGATTTTCAGGAGGTTATGTGCAGTTATTAACTGTATTTGTATTTTTGTCGTTTAAATGTATATGCTTTGATTAGCATTAGCTTGTGGACGCGTGCGATTTTACATGTAAATGTGCCTTATGTGTGTCTTTACAGGTATGTTTATGGCTTGCTTTCAAGTCCATATATGTTTAATTATATAAATAAAAATAAAATACAAATACTTTTTATTTTAGTTTTTTTGTACTGGGGTGTAAAGGAATAAGGATGGCACTCTATAGTGTTTATTCATATATTAGTTAATGATGTGTGATATGTGCATCATGTCATGACTTTACTTGAGGGGGCACAATCATAATTAACTCATTATTAACTAAGCATATACTAACATCAACTAATGGTTTGTTAATGTATACTTGTGTCATGACTTTACTTGAGGGGGCACAATCATAATTAATTCACTGTTAACTACTTACCAAATTCAGCTCATGATTGTCATTAACTTACTATCAAATACACATGTACTAACACAACTATATAAGTATTCAGCCCAGTTAAGTGATGTTGTGTGACTTTTCAAAAAGTCAGAGAATGGAGGTACAGTATGATCACGGCCTGCGTCTGGATGGAGAGTGATCTTCTGAATCTGATCCCAGCAAACGTTCCCTGACCTTAGTTCATGTTTCCTGTTTGGTTATTTTTTTGGGAACCGATTCCTCAGGAACTGATGTAAGTCACAGTAGTTTAGTTTGATAGGAAAGAATATCACAAAACAGATTAAGACCTTTTAAGATAAATAGTGTATTTAGTATTTTATATGTTTGATAGGGAGGGTCAGTGAAAATAATGGCAAACTAATCCTGTGCCTTTCAATAATGTTTATAATGAAGCTGCTGATGTCAGTAGTTTAAATTCTGACAATAATAAATTGTTTAAATTTATTTCAAAGTCCAAATATGTATTATTCCTTCTTATAGAGACTGTTTGATTTAGTTTACCCTAAATGTTAATTAATGCATTAATTATTAAACATGTATTAACGCGTAGTTAAGGCTTCTGTTTTCATGCATGAATCCCTATGACTCCTGTCGTAGTTAAGGATCACGCTTCATTAGTTCATATCTTAACTAATCTTGAGTTCATGTTGAAGTAACTATTAACTCAGGTATTAGTTCATGGTTATTCATGTACTGTTATTGTAAAGTGTTACCCATTAAAGGTATTCGGTTTCAGTAGGAAAGGTGTCATTTAAGCGCCCCCTAACATAATAATTAACAATTTTTACAACGGAAGTGATTCAATCAAAAACCTACTTCAGCTTGATAATAATTTTCCTATTGTCACTGTGAAGCTGCTTTGAAACAATATGAATTGTGAAAAGCTCTATATAAATGAAGATGACTTGACTTGACTTTGTCACCATCTCTGTTTGAAACCTGCAGTTGCACTGATTTGCGGAATTATCTTTACGTGGGATGTGCTTTGGCACGGCTCCTCAGCGTGGATGAATCTTCCGAGCAGGGAGGAGAAATAAACAGAGCTTGAAGGTCCTTGATTTATTGTAAAACTTTTTTCAGTTGGGCAGAACAAAAGCGGATGACATGTTACTTATTCAGATGACATTTTCTGGTGAAACTTCTTATTTTGAACATATATAAAAGATGTAGCCTCTGATATTACTATGTACAGTGAAGATCCACACTGGTGCATTGACTGACAGCCCCATCACATAGCTGCAGCTGCACCTCAAAACATTAGTTGCTCCTGGGAGGGTGAAGGCTATCTTCCACCCTATATCTGGCTACATGCCCTCTAATGTGCCTAGATCTACCGTTCTTCATGACTTTCATACTCTACAGCATGTATTGGCAGAAGGGGAGGGACTTCATTTACTCTGCCCTGTTCAGTTTTATGTTCAAAGATCTTCTCGCTGGAGGAAATCAGATCCTCAGGATCCCCGGCCTCCAAGCAGACAATTAGCAACTGGATTGTCGAGGCAATTTCTTTGGCTGGCCAGGTGTACAGTGTGCCCTCACTGCATACTTTCATGAGATTTTATAGTTTGCATCCTAAGCTGTGCCTGGACAGTTTCACACTAGGACAGACAACACTTGGCATGGCGCCTTGGGCACTGCATTGCCCAAAGTGTTATCATGATGATGCAGGTGAGTTCCCTAAAAAGGGAACGTCTTGGGTTACGACTGTATCCCTTATTCCCTGAGAAGAGATTGAGATGCTGCATCCCTTTGCTATGCCTTCGTATACCTTTTCAACCTTTTAGAAGCTGACCAGGATTGGTCTAGTTTCACATGTTTCAGATACTTGCACGCTGAGGGTGTTCCCCAAACTGTCAATTCACTGTCCTGTTCCCTTCTCAAGGAACAAAAGTTACAGACATAACACGAGTCATTTTCTCACCTGAATACTTGAGCGTGTATCTGACTGAGGTCTTGAGTTGATTTTTGAGAGTAAGCTGACATCTCCACTCTCTGTTGTCATCTTCATTCAGGAGTGTTGTAGTCAGAGTGATGATACAGAGATCTGATGAGAATAATATCTGATATCTGGAGTCTGTCTTCAGATCAACACCAGCCTGATTCACCCACAACAGCTGAAGTCCCTCAAAACGAACCCAAAATCACAGGAGAATCCAAAATATGAATACAACTGACAGGAGAGAGTCACAGAGCGACCTGGACTGATCTCAGTCTGTGAGGATGATGAAGATGAAGATGATGATGATGGAGACACTGAAACTGAACACAAGACACAGATGCTTCAGTAATCATGTAAGATTAAAGACAAATACAGTGGTGTGAAAAAGTGCTGTTTTTTTTTTTTTTTTTTGTCACACTTTTAGAGCCCGGTACGTCACACAGGAGAAAAAAAAAAACAATCCGTGCCGATGGTTTTGCAATCCGTTCCCTCAGTTTATAAACCGTGCTCATGAATTCTTAAACTGTTCCATCGGTTTAACAAATTGTGCCCACGGAATAATAAACCCACAAATTTCAAATCCGTGCGCTCACACACACATTCTGCTGCAGATGGCTGTGTAATCCATCAGAATGTCACGGGAGATATAAAAGGGATTGAAAAGCTCTGGCTTCTTTATTGTTTATTTATTTAAGACAGAGTCCAGAATGTCCCTCCTCTTCCCCACCCTCTCTCAAACAAAACAGATGAGCGAATCTCACAAATAATGCCAAGAAATATTTTTACCCCAAAAACCAAAAGATAAATTCAATGCAAAAATGTATTTTGTTTTAAAGAAATTTAACCATGTAAACCGTGCTCACAAATTCTTAAACTGTTCCCTCGGTTTAACAAATCGTGCCCACGGATTAATAAACCGTACCCACAAATTTCAAATCCGTGCTCTCAGATTTTGCAAACTGTAGCCTCAGTTTTTAAATCCGTTCCCACAAATTCATAATCCGTGCGCATGCTTTCACAATCCTTTCCCACGGGTTTGCAAAAACTGTACTCACAGATTCATTTTAGAAGAAGAACAGCAAACTACCCCAGGTGAAAAAATACTATCGTAAATATTATAGTGTTTTTGAACCATACTATAGTAAATTGTAGTATACTGCATATATTATAATATTTACAACACTTTGTTAATGAATGCTACAGCATACTGTAGTATTAACTATAGTGAACTCATAAACTGTCATAAATACTGTAGTATACTTTAGTTTTTACTGCAGTAAACTGTAGTGTATATTGTAGTATAACATACCCTAAAGTTGTAGAAAATATTGGGTAAAGTAATTTGTTTATATTACTAGTGGTTATATTATCACAGCAACTATAGAATTTCCACAATAAATTAATTCAGGTACTTTACTATATATGGTTCAAAAACACTGTAGTATTTACAATAAATTACTATAGTATTTTTTCACCTGGGCCAGGTACGCCTTAACAAATCTTTGTTTTATTGTGTATTATTCATCAAATTATATTAACTGCAGTGATTCTCTATCAACGGGTAGCGGAATACAATGATTTAATAAGAATTATGTGCGTCAAAATCTTGTTTATTTGTGATAATCTTAGTACTTTATTATTATTGCTAATAAACCTGGCATTGTGTATTATGACTGACTTTTAATTTCTTTGTTCCTCTTTTCTTCTTCTAAATACATGTAGCCTAAATGCAACAATAGGCAAATAATAATAACAATTAGTTTTTTATTGTATTTATTTTTAAATGTAGCCTATTTATTTATAAATTATTTTTTAATTTATGACTATAAATGAGTGCACTTAAGACAGTAGGTTTATCATAAAATAATTAATGAATGCTTTATTTTTAAAAATACTTTTTACAGTTTTAGAAATGTTTGTGTAGTATTCATTCTTAACATGAAGATTTGTTTTAGTGATTTTATTATACTAAGCTTTTTGCTAAGCTTTTTGCCCAAAATGGACTTTAAAAGATAAAAAATAATGGAAATTCTCAAATGAATTCTGAATGGAAGTTCAGGAAATTCTCTATTTTGTAAAATAAAGTTTATTTATTTACAATAGCCTATGCATCCCACACCTAAATAGGTGGCCTGGTTGAATTTTCTGGCAAAGATTGCGGGGCCACAAATCCGTGAGTACAGATTTTACAAACCCGTGGGAATGGATTGCGAAAGCGTGCGCACGGATTATGAATTTGTGGGAATGGATTTAAAAACTGAGGGTACGGTTTGCAAAATCTGACTGCACGGATTTGAAATTTGTGGGTATTAATCTGTGGGCACAATTTGTTAAACTGAGGGAACAGTTTAAGTATTTGTGAGCACGGTTTATAAACTGAGGGAACGGATTGCAAAACCGTCAGCACGGATTTTTTTTTTTTTTTTTCTCCTGTAGGTGACGTGCCGGGCTCCATACACTTTAATGTTTCAGATCATCAAACAAATTTAAATATGAATCAAAGATAACACAAGTAAACACAACATGCAGTTTTTAAATTAAGGTTTTTATCATGAAGGAAAAACAAAATCCAAACCCACATGGCCCTGTGTGAAAAAGTGCTTGACCCCGCTGTTAAGACATACCTTAACTGTGGTTTATCACACCTGAGTTCAGTTTCTTTAGCCACACCCAGACCTGATTACTGCCACACCTGTTCACGATCAAGAAATCACTTAAATAGGACCTGCCTGACAAAGTGAAGTACAAACCCGATTCCAAAAAAGTTGGGACACTGTACAAATTGTGAATAAAAACAGAATGCAATGATGTGGAAGTTTCAGACTTCAATATTTTATTCAGAATACAACATAGATGACATATCAAATGTTTAAACTGAGTATCATTTTGTATCATGTATCATTTTAAGGGAAAAACAAGTTGATTTTAAATTTCATGGCATCAACACATCTCAAAAAAGTTGGGACAAGGCCATGTTTACCACTGTGTGGCATCCCCTCTTCTTTTTGCAAACGTCTGGGGACTGAGGAGACAAGTTGCTCAAGTTTAGGAATAGGAATGTTGTCCCATTCTTGTCTAATACAGGCTTCTAGTTGCTCAACTGTCTTAGGTCTTCTTTGTCACATCTTCCTCTTTATGATGCACCAAATGTTTTCTATGGGTGAAAGATCTGGACTGCAGGCTGGCCATTTCAGTACCCGGATCCTTCTTCTACGCAGCCATGATGTTGTAATTGATGCAGTATGTGGTCTGGCATTGTCATGTTGGAAAATGCAAGGTCTTCCCTGAAAGAGACGACGTCTGGATGGGAGCATATGTTGTTCTAGAACTTGGATATACCTTTCAGCATTGATGGTGCCTTTCCAGATGTGTAAGCTGCCCATGCCACACGCACTCATGCAACCCCATACCATCAGAGATGCAGACTTCTGAACTGAGCGCTGATAACAACTTGGGTTGTCCTTGGCCTCTTTAGTGTGGATGACATGGTGTCCCAGTTTTCCAAAAAGAACTTCAAATTTTGATTCGTCTGACCACAGAACAGTTTTCCACTTTGCCACAGTCCATTTTAAATGAGCCTTGATCCAGAGAAAACGCCTGCGCTTCTGGATCATGTTTAGATATGGCTTCTTTTTTGACCTATAGAGTTTTAGCCAGCAAGGGCAAATGGCACGGTGGATTGTGTTCACCGACAATGTTTTCTGGAAGTATTCCTGAGCCCATGTTGTGATTTCCATTACAGTAGCATTCCTGTATGTGATGCAGTGCCGTCTAAGGGCCCGAAGATCACGGGCATCCAGTATGGTTTTCCGGCCTTGACCCTTACGCACAGAGATTGTTCCAGATTCTCTGAATCTTTGGATGATATTATGCACTGTAGATGATGATAACTTCAAACTCTGCAATTTTTCTCTGAGAAACTCCTTTCTGATATTGCTCCACTATTTTTGGCCGCAGCATTGGGGGAATTGGTGATCCTCTGCCCATCTTGACTTCTGAGAGACACTGCCACTCTGAGAGGCTCTTTTTATACCCAATCATGTTGCAACTAATAAGTTGCAAATTGGTCCTCCAGCTGTTCCTTATATGTACATTTAACTTTTCCGGCCTCTTATTGCTGCCTGTCCCAACTTTTTTGGAATGTGTAGCTCTCATGAAATCCAAAATGGGCCCATATTTGGCATGACATATCAAAATGTCTCACTTTCAACCAGTGTTGGGCACGTTACTTTAAAAAAGTAATTAGTTATAGTTACTAGTTACTTCTCACAAATAGTAACGGAGTTAGTAACTGAATTACATCATTATAAAAGTAACTAATTACCAGGGAAAGTAACTATTGCGTTACTTTAAAAAAAAATAAAAATATGCCAAATAAATTGAATGCCCCAATATTACATATAAGTCTAAGAATAAATTATTCTTGATGCGACTCCTGACTCATGATCCGCTCTTGCTCACGACATGAAATTTCTCTGTACTGTGTTGGTAGTCATTAAAGAAAACGTAGTTTCATATTTATTTTTAAATAGTCCTATGTTATGTTTTAAATCCATTTATTCGATTATGAAAAGTGAACAGCGTGAGTAAAATGCATCATAAGATGCGCAAATATATCGGGAGACATGGAGTGGGTCAGACATGATTTTAAACACTTCATTAAGTTTTGTTTTATAGAAAGCCTCTCTTTAAAGTGAATTTCGTTTTGTAAAAATTGTTTCTTAATTTTAATCAATGTTTCATCAACCAATTGCTTGGATTTAATATATAACAAGCAAATATAGCAGACAATAAAATCATGACATGGAGGCGCGGGCGCGATCGCTGGCGCGTGAACTGGAGCGCGTCTTATAGGCTAAATGAACCGAAACTCAGAGGCTGCTTGCCTCGCAGACATGAGAAATATATCTATAGAATGCTTGAAATATCTACTTTAACGAAAATGAAGTAATTAAACACGAAAAGAAAGAGGCTACTCTGATTATATAGCCTAATCCGAATGAAATGTGCGTTATCTCTCTAGGCGCGTCCATATGAGCAGATGATCAGCAATGAGAATCAGCAATGTCAACTTCATATTTGCAGCCGACACTGATTCAGAAAACATTACTTTATTAATAAACAATTAAAATGTCTCCTTGCTGTTTTTGTCACACTCATAATCATTACCTTTGCCGGTTCTTTATGGCAATTATGCGTGCCCTTTGAGTGCTATATAGCCTATATTATGTAAACGCTCCTTATTATGGTTTATTCTCTCCAGTATTTAAGAAATTAAATTAATATAAATGTGATTAGTCAACTAATAGCTTAAATGAACAACTACTAGTCGACTAGAAAAAAACTCATTTCACATATTTTCGATCAAGCATCAAAAAGGGTATTCTGGTTTGAGCTCGCATGCTCTGACAGACACACACACAGCGCATCGTACATTATTATCAGTTTAAAATTATATTTGTGTATGACTAACCGCAGCACACACCAGAGAAAAAAACTTTGCAGGTCCTATGGCTGAGAGAGAGCTTACTCGGATGAAAACCGCTTCAGTGAGCTCAATTATAGTAATGCAGCATTTTTTTTGTCAGTAACGCTAACGGCGTTGTAATGGGAGAAAAAGTCATTCGTTTGATTACTCGTTACTGAAAAAAGTAACTGCGTTAGTAACGCGCGTTATTTATAACACCGTTATTCCCATCACTGCTTTCAACATTTGATATGTTATCTATATTCTATTGTGAATAAAATATAAGTTTATGAGATTTATAAATTATTGCATTCCTTTTTTATTCACAGTTTGTACAGTGTCCCAACTTTTTTGGAATTGGGTTTGTAGACCAAAAGATCCTCAAAAGCTACACATCGTGTTGAGATCCATAGAAATTTGAGATTTGAGACATAGAGATTTGATTTTCCTGCTCAGACAAAAACTGAGATCAAGTGCCCTGCAATAAAGCAAAAAAACTCATCTGGAGAGAATAGCATAGCTTGCCTTCACAACATCTACAGGATTGAAAACCCTCCAATGTGGCTGAATTACAACAATTCTGCAAAGATGAGTGGGCCAAAATTCCTCCACAGCGCTGTAACAGACTCATTGCAAGTTATCTCAAATGCTTGATTGCAGTTGTTGCTGCTAAGGGTGGCCAAACCAGTTATTAGGTTTAGGGGGCAAGCACTTTTTCACACAGGGCCATGTGGGTTTGGATATTGTTTTCCCTTCATAATAAAAACCTTCATTTAAAAACTGCATGGTGTGTTTACTTGTGTTATCTTTGATTCATATTTAAATTTGTTTGATGATCTGAAACATTATTATGGGCCTGTTTTGCTTGTGGAGCGGGACTTATGAGGTATTCATCATGTGAAACATGATGTTTTGGTTCTCTGATTTGCCCCCTTCTGTTACCCTCTGGTTTCCGTTAGTTTTGGGTTGCTTTGTTGTGATTATTCGTTTGCTTTATGTAGGTTTGCAGGCCTGTTTGGTATGTTGGAAGGTTTATTATTTTCCGTTACTTAGTTATTTACTTTTCCTTAGCAGTGCTTTCAATGTTAATTATTGTGATTTGTAAATTCAATTGTGTTAATAAACATTTTTTGATTCACTTTCGTTCTCGTTGCCTCCCTCATTTGTCGCGGCACTGAGCCGATTGTGACAAGGGGACAAGCACTTTTTCATAACACTGTAATTGATTTTTACATAAATAAATACATAATTTTACATAATTGTAAACTTACCATGAAGAACATGCAGAGAAACACTCGCAACAGTTCCTTGTTGTTTGTCATTCACATATTGTCGGCAGAAGTAAGATCCAGAATCTTCTTCTGTGATGTTCTTGATGTTCAGAGAGCAGTCAGACCCCAGACTCAGTCTCTCATGTCTCTCTGTGTCTTTCTTCTTTATCCCTCCAACAATCAGTTTAACTGCTGCTGAACCTCTGAATCTGTTATAGTAGCTCCATGTAGTTGATTTGCAGTCAGAAAGAGCATTATTACAGGGCAGACGGACATTTTCACCAGAACTGATGAACACATGTTCTTCAGTCATTCCACTGGCACCTGAAACACAATATATTTGACTGATCATTCTTATATATTAATAAATGTAGATATAAAACATACCAACATTAAAAGCAGAAGATGCAGATCATTCAGTATTTTTTCCCTCACTGAACACAAACATCACACTCTCCAGAATAAACATTTTTTCTTTATTAGAGAGCTGTTTGAATCATTCTTAAATATGAAAATAATTGTTCATCATCAGATGGCAGTATCAGGAATAATACAGTATGATCTGTATGAAACACGACACAACAAGAATAAACTGAGCATGTTCAAATCAACTCTTTCCAGACTAATTCCACTAAATGTCTTTAGAGAAAATCCAGATTTCTTTACCTGTGAGAAGTGAAGAGAGAATGATCAGTCCCAGCAGACACAGATCACACTGATCAGCCATTTTCTGTTTCTGTCAGTCTTTCTCTTCATTATATAGTTACAGCTCCTCCTTTAATCATCATCAGCTCCTCCTGTGGTTGAGAACTTCCTCTGATCTGAACTGAGTGTTTAGTCCTGACACTAAGATACAGCTCTGCATTTCACTGACAGTCACTAAAGTCAAGACAAGAAGTGATCAGAAAGATCTCTGCTGTGAAACTGTGTTTAATGTGAAAAGCTCTGGAACAGAAAGTGAGCTGAACTGGACAGTGACATCCAGAAACCAACTAACTCCAAATGAAAGGATTGTGTTTGGCACTGAACAAAGTGCTTTGAATGATCAGTTCAACAAAAATCAGTATAAACATATTTTTCCTCTCATTGTAGCTGCTGATTATTTGAAAACACAACTTCATCATAATGAAATAAAGTCATGTCTAAGTGACCAGATTCAGTGATCTGAGAGTCATTTTTGTCATTTGCACAATCTTTTCGCATCACATCACTACTATAATTTTAAAAGGGTTTGTTATTTAGGCAAAGTATAAAAGTATAGATCAAGTATAGAGTATATAGTATATAGTTATGTTATGACTTCACTGTTGAGGCACATGACTGTTAATTAACTGATTCAAAATTAATTAAAATTGAGGAGAGACCCCTGATATGATTGTAAAGCGCTTTGGGTGTACAGTAGTACATATGAAAGCGCTATATAAATGCCTCATTCATTTATTCATTTATTCATTCATTCATTTAAAAAACCCATAACCAATAACATATTACTAATGTTTCCATTTGTGTGTTGCTCTGTTCTCTGCCTTCACATGTTCACAGGTTTTAGCACGCATACATTGTTTTTGTGAGTGCACAATGAGGCTTTCACTAGGTCAAACGGCTACTAAGTTTGTGAAACCACAAATTCACATCCTTCAGAAGTGAAGCAGTTTAAATGAGCAGATGCATCAACATCACACTTCATCTACAGCTAGATTCCTCAGAGTAAGATAAATAATCTGTGATGTGTTCAGACACAAACAAAATTACTATTTCATAAAGGTAAATACTCTTTTGGTTAAGCAGCATAATTTCCTAAATTAAATATTAAACATAAAAAAAGATTCTTCTGTTTACTTAAAAGATAATATAAAAGCACATTTACTTTTATCCCATAAAATCATAGGGTTTCATTTTTAAAACAGAACTACTGACTAAAAAAGCATCATTTGTTAAATTATAAATTGCCTTTATTGTTATCCAAACTGTAATTGTGTAAGTTCATGGAACAACTTATGTTTTTAAGAGTGTACAATTATGAAATAATCACATTTCTCTTTTTTTTTACACTAGTACTCAGAGTTTGTGTTTGTGAAACCACAAACAGAGCAGATCTTTAGAGATGTTCATGGGCTAAACCGCTTTACATGATCTGATTTATCAAGATCACACTTCAGATATAGATTCTTCTCTGAAAGATAAATACATTTCTGTGAACCAAAACTAGCTTCATAGTTGCACATTAAAGGATGTTCTGAAAAAATGCATATAGATCATTTCTTTTGTCTGCTTATGAACCTCATAAGACAAATGTCCTGTTGTAAAGGCTACTTTAAAAGAGGAATTTTAATCTGACATCGCACGTCACCTTCCAGCTGAGCAGTCTTCTGTTGAACCAATCGCTGAAAGGACATTTATGCAATCGGACCTTTTGTGTTTTAAAGACTGTTCCACAGGTGCATGTGCAGAAATTGTTAATGGTTAATAAATTGCTATGCAATTTATACACTATGCAATAAATATCTGTACCCTTCATGTGTCTTATGAGATGATACTCCTGTAGGAAGATACAGTGGGTAAGAAAAGTATTCAGACCCCCTTAAATTGTTCACTCTTTGTTATATTGCAGCCATTTGCTAAAATCATTTAAGTTCATTTTTTCCTCATTAATGTACACACAGCACCCCATATTGACAGAAAAACACAGAATTGTATTCAGACCCTTTGCTGTGACACTCATATATTTAACTCAGGTGCTGTCCATTTCTTCTGATCATCCTTGAGATGGTTCTACACCTTCATTTGAGTCCAGCTGTGTTTGATTATACTGATTGGACTTGATTAGGAAAGCCACACACCTGTCTATATAAGACCTTACAGCTCACAGTGCATGTCAGAGCAAATGAGAATCATGAGGTCAAAGGAACTGTCTGAAGAGCTCAGAGACAGAATTGTGGCAAAGCACAGATCTGGCCAAGGTTACAAAAAAATTTCTGCTACACTTAAGGTTCCTAAGGGCACAGTGGCCTCCATAATCCTTAAATGGAAGACGTTTGGGATGACCAGAACCCTTCCTAGAGCTGGCCGTCCGGCCAAACTGAGCTATCGGGGGAGAAGAACCTTGGTGAGAGAGGTAAAGAAGAACCCAAAGATCACTGTGGCTGAGCTCCAGAGATGCAGTCGGGAGATGGGAGAAAGTTGTAGAAAGTCAACCATCACTGCAGCCCTCCACCAGTCGGGGCTTTATGGCAGAGTGGCCCGACGGAAGCCTCTGCTCAGTGCAAGACACGTGAAAGCCCGCATGGAGTTTGCTGAAAAACACCTGAAGGACTCCAAGATGGTGAGAAATAAGATTCTCTGGTCTGATGAGACAAAGACAGAACTTTTTGGCCTTAATTCTAAGCGGTATGTGTGGAGAAAACCAGGCACTGCTCATCACCTGTCCAATACAGTCCCAACAGTGAAGCATGGTGGTGGCAGCATCATGCTGTGGGGGTGTTTTTCAGCTGCAGGGACAGGATGACTGGTTGCAATCGAGGGAAAGATGAATGCGACCAAGTACAGGGATATCCTGGACGAAAACCTTCTCCAGAGTGGTCAGGACCTCAGACTGGGCCGAAGGTTTACCTTCCAACAAGACAATGACCCTAAGCACACAGCTAAAATAACGAAGGAGTGGCTTCACAACAACTCTGTGACTGTTCTTGAATGGCCCAGCCAGAGCCCTGACTTAAACCAAACTGAGCATCTCTGGAGAGACCTAAAAATGTCTGTCCACCAACATTTACCATCCAACCTGACAGAACTGGAGAGGATCTACAAGGAGGAATGGCAGAGGATCCCCAAATCCAGGTGTGAAAAACTTGTTGCATCTTTCCCAAAAAGACTCATGGCTGTATTAGATCAAAGGGTGCTTCTACTAAATACTGAGCAAAGGGTCTGGATACTTAGGACCATGTGATATTTCAGTTTTTCTTTTTTAATAAATCTACAAAAATGTCAACAATTCTGTGTTTTTCTGTCAATATGGGGTGCTGTGTGTACATTAATGAGGAAAAAAAATGAACTTAAATGATTTAAATGGCTGCAATATAACAAAGAGTGAAAAATTTAAGGGGGTCTGAATACTTTCCGTACCCACTGTACACCATCTCATAAAATCACTGATTGGGTTCTGTAAAGAATAAAGAAATGTTAGAGGGCTATGATCTGTTTAAACCACCCATGGTCCTCCACCTGAACACTGATAAACCTCCAAAAGTTTAAGTGCCCAAATTAGACCTAGGGCTTTTTTTAATAGCCTTGTGTGACTGGTTCACCAGGGTCTAGCCCCTCGTCACCAGAACAGGCACCCCAGGAACAAGATATTTCCACTCCTGTGCTAGCTGGAGATGCGTGAGGAGGGACCCGGAACTTCAACCAGTATTACAGAGGCCGCATCCGAAGAAGGCCGAGCTGCAGAACCGGGAAGGCGGAAGCCATCAGCCCTAGTATCCTCTGGAAGAACTTCAGAGGGAAATAGGCTCTGTTCCTGACTGATGCTGCGAGCTGCTGAATGGCCAGAGCGCGCTCTGGAGAGACTACAGCCGTCATACGGACTGAGTCGAAAACTGCACCCAGGAACGTTATACGCTGGCTGGGGAGCAGTGAGCTCTTGGCAAAGTTGACCCTGAGACCCAGGCACTCCATGTGGCTGAGTAACACGGAGCTGTGATGCTCCAGCTCGGCTCGTGACTGGGCTAGGATGAGCCAGTCGTCGAGGTAATTGAGAACCCGGATTCCCATCTGTCTCAGTGGGGAAAGCGTTCATGCACTTGGTAAAAGTGCGAGGAGCTAGGCACAGCCCGAATGGAAGGACCGTATATTGGTAAGCCACACCCTCGAATGCGAATCTCAAGAATCGCCTGTGATGGGGGGCTATCTGGATGTGAAAGTATGCATCTTTCAGGTCCAGCGAGCAGAACCAGTCCCTGGGGCAAACCTGCGCGAGGATCTGCTTCAGCGTTAGCATCTTGAACTTCCGTCTCATGAGCCTGAGATCTAAGATGGGTCTGAGACCGCCATCTTTTTTGGGAACTAGAAAATAACGGCTGTAGAACCCCGAATTGCTCTCTGAGGGGGAAACTATTTCTATAGCTCCTTTCCTCAGAAGAGACGTGACTTCGGCTCCGAGGACATGAGCGTCGTCCGTGTTGACTGAAGTCTGAAGCACCCCGCTGAAGCGCGGGGGCCTTCGGGCGAACTGAAGCGAGTAGCCTCGACTTACGGTCCCCAGAACCCAGTTTGACACTCCGGGGATGGCCCGCCTGGCCTCGGCCCACGTGACAAGGGGTTGAATAGTATCGGCTGACGGGCCGCCAATCGGGGACCCGTACACCGGAGAGAGTGGAAGAGGAACTTCGCTCTTTCTTTGAGAAGATAAAATATTTATAGTGTTCGCCATAAGAACGGCGTTTTGCATGGACGCAGCACTGGGCCCAGTTAGCACAACACTGAACATATCTCCCACGCCCGGAGCTGAACGAGGCGGAGGGGGGATGGAACGAACGAGCTTTTGGGGTGGTCCGGCCATGGCGAGACTTTGCCCCATCCTCTTCCTTCCTGAAAACTCAGGAAGGCTTAGGAGGCGTCGGGTCCAGCGTAATCTTAGGCCGGGGTTCCTGACGCTGCCTTGGGAAGGAGGAGCGCTTACGATGGTGCTGTTCCTTGGGTGGTGCTGCCTGAGAGGTAGAGGGGGCAGGTTTGTTCTGCTGAGCCGGCGCAGACTTGGGGCAGCTGGAAGCAGATGTAGAGCTGGAGCGTTTAGGCAGGAAGTGTCGCATAGCCTGGGACGACTTCTGTGCTGCAGTAAAACGCTCCATAAAGCCCTCTACTGCTGGGCCGAAGAGACCAGAGGGAGAGACCGGGGCGTCCAAAAAGACCGTCTTGTCCATCTCCCTAATCTCGGTCAGGTTGAGCCACAAACGGCGCTCAAGCACGACCAGGCTGGCCATGGATCGTCCAATGGCCTGAGCTGTGGCCTTTGTGGCACGCAGGGCTAAGTCAGTGGTGCTGTGGAGGTCACGGAAGGCAGGTGCATCGACGCCGGACTCGTCCAGAGAAAGGAGGAGCTTCGCCTGAAACACCTGGAGAATCGCCATGGTGTGCAGCGCTGAGGCAGCCTGGCCCGTGGACGTGTATGCTCTGCCAGCCAGGGCAGAAGTGGTCCTGCAGGGCTTGGATGGAAGGGCCCTCTTAGTTTTCCAACCCACAGCCGCGGGAGGACAGAGGTGAGCTGCCACTGCTTCGTCCAGGGGCGGTAGATGCTCGTAACCCTTCTCTTCAGAGCCATCCACAGAGGTGAGAGCTGAATAATGTGTAGTTCGTAGGCGGGCAGAATACGGGGCGCGCCACGACTTCGTCAGCTCGTCGTGAACCTCTGGGAAAAACGGGGCGGCGCGCTGGTGAGGGGCCTGGCGGAAACCCGGCAGGAACCACTCGTCGAGCCTGCTCCGTGATGGCTCCTCTGGCGGAGCCTATTCGAGGTCCAAAACCTCTACTGCTTTCGAGAGGATCTCACAGTGAGAACATGAGGTCCCGGTGAGCGTGGCCTCTGCGTGGGGTCTGCCCAGGCAGCCGGGAAAATTGCTCTTTTAGGTGCGCCGGATGGCGGCAGGAGACGGGCTGGCAGGCGGCCGGAAGCGGGCGGCTCGAGCTCTTCGTCGGCGAGCTCAGCAGTCCGCTGCGGGAGCCTCTTCGACGGCGGCGAGAGCTTCTTTCCAGGCGAGCTTCTTCCAGGTGGCAAAGGCTTCAGCTGGAGATCAGCGAGAAGTGATGTGAAGTCGTCGCTGAAGGAGAGAGAACTGAAATCCTATGGCGAAACGCCTGCTTATATAGCCCTAAACCCCGCCCATTTCGGCAGGAATATTCGCGCGCTCTGTTGCCATAGGCCGCGCAGTTATGCCGCGCTGTCATTGGTTCAACAACTTGTCTATGAGTTAACCAATGACGATGCAGTTACACTGCATTATTGAAAAAGGCTTCAGTAACGGTGAAAAAGGAGACCTTTCCCCATACGCAGTACGAGTGAAGTATCGAAAGGGAACAGGAGTTTTGCGCGTCAGTCACTGATAAACTCACGCTGTTTGATTGACAGATTCAGCACGTGCTGCTCCAACGATTGCAAAGGGAACTTTGATCTCTTTCTTTATATAATTTAATCACTGTTACATAACAGATTTTTCCATCCTAAGAGAAACAACGCAAGTTGATGTTTAGTCACGGGTTTGATTTACTGACACACAAAGAACATCTGACTGTACATGAATCATTAATATCAGATGAGGCATTAGAATTAACACAGTTACTGACATGTTGTTGCATTACTGTCGAGTCCAGGCACTGCACAATATTTTGTAATCCTCGACCGCATGTTTATTGCTTGGTAGCTCGATCTGGTTTAGCACCACATAGGCCTATGTTACTTAGGCTACCTATTCTATTGCATGTCATGCGTGAATCGGTGGGCGGGGCTAAACAGGCAGTGATGAAGTAGGCATTGATCTTCTTCTGCAGAGGTGGTGCTTGCTGCCCTTTGATGTCATAGATCCCCACTTTGTAAATCCTGTTGTTTGCTAGGTCTGGTGTCAATTAAAGCTTTTATTAGACTAACACGAAGTTTTCAGCTCTAAAACTTACAGGATATGTCAAAAGCTCAAGGAAAATTTGATTTCTCAGTTCATCACCCCTTTAACAGAACATTTCAATTATATGCAGAGTTGCTGATCGACACAGAACAAACAAAACAAACAAAAAACACTATCAGAGCAAAGCCACTGCATGCACTGCAGCCACTGCATGCCACCATCTTAGACAGAAAAAAACAGTAAATGACTTTAAAATGTAAGATTCAAAGAAAGATTTTTTTTTAATCTTTATTAGTCATATCACATCACATGATCATTGTTGCAGTGAAAGACTTGAGATACTCACCAATGACTGTGACATTAAATATTTTTGTTGTAGTCATTTCTCTAGAGATGGTGAGTTTATATTTTCCCGAGTGGTGTTTCTGATGGTCAGAGATAAAGTCTTTTGGTCCACCTGTAATCTGCTTGTGAATCCAGGATCATCAGTGAAAAAAACTGGAGTGAAGTCATCCCTTCCCCTTATCTGAGATATGAGCAAGTCTTTAGGTCCAAACAGCCACAGAATGGTATCATCGTTCAGTACTTCAGTAAGATTAGTGTGTAGAGTCACAGAATCTCCCTCTATCACCGTTATCGGCTCAGGTTTAGATTCTTCTGTCTCCTTAACAGACACACCTGGAAAACAAACAACCAGTTTTATTGATACTACACTAACTTCAGACCAGCTCAGAAGACAAACAGATACTGGTTTACTGTTCCGGGGTGTGTTTCCCAAAAGCATCATGAGCTAACTATGATGTTCTGTGGAAATCTGTTGGTAACGATGGAACTTCTGAACATTATGGAAAATCATCGCTTTATACAGGTGAAACAATGAACTACACTGCTTTCTTTGAAAACAAAGTCTGTCGTATTGGTACTCAAATAAATACATATTGCCTCATGACATAAATACTCATCAAGAATTGGATTTTATTGCAGTGTGTTATCTCTGTTGGATTTATTGCTAGCAATGCACAACCGGGGTGTAAGTTTTTAATAAAACATAATAAGAAAATATTTAACATTTAGGTCTTGACTGTTCACTAAACTATCAATGAAGATGAACTGTTTACTATGAAATCAGACAGCATGTCACCTGTTGGAGTTTGGGTTCCTTGCCGCTGTCGCCTTTGGCTTGCTTAGTTGGGGACACTTGACATTTGACTTGACATTTGATATTCAACAGTATTCTTGACATTTATTCAACAGTGCTTTGATCTGCCTGCATTGACACTATTCTTTAAGAGCTGCTGTGCAGCCAAAATTATGTACCAGTTATCAATGTAAAGCTGCTTTGACATAATCTGCATTGTAAAAAGCATTAAATTTGATTGCGCAAGGACTTGTTATATTTGAGGGTCTTTGGCATACAAAGGACCAATGGACTGCTGCCACAGGCTGTTTACTTGATGATCTGCAGTAAAGTTAAAGGTACAATATGTATGAGTTTTGGATTAAAATATCCAAAAACCACTCAAACTATGTTATATATGTTGTTGACTTGTGTACATACATTATCCCAAATGTTTTCAAGAATGTTTAAATCCAGAGAAATAAGCAATTTTAAAGGGTAAAAAATAAATAAATAAATAAATAAATAAAAATAAAAACAAAAAATAAAAAATTAAATTAAAAGTTAAAATTAAAAGTAATTAAATTAAATTTTAAAAACAAAATAACTACTTAAACCGCCAAACTGCTGAAATCACATGACTTTGGCGCTCCGAACCGCAGATTCGACACGCTGATTCATAACGCTCCGAAGCTTCCTGAAGCAGTGTTTTGAAATCGGCCATCACTATATAAGTCGTTATTTTGTTTATTTGGCGCACCAAAAATATTCTCGTGGCTTTATAATATTAATATTGAGCCACTGTACTCGCATGAACTGATTTAAATATGTTTTTAGTACATTAATGGATCTCGAGAGAGGAAATGTCATTGCTGGCTATGCAGGCCTCACTGAGCCATCGGATTTCAACAAAAATATCTTAATTTGTGTTCTGAAGATGAATGAAGGTCTTACGGGTGTGAAACGACATGAGGGTGAGTAATAAATTACATTATTTTCATTTTTGGGTGAACTAACCCTTTAAGGACACGGACTGTGTCCGTGTGTCACCTATTGATGTCATCATACCCGCGTTACCCTCGATTTCCGGTTTTATTTTGTAGAAACCATGGAAACACCAAAGACGCTTTAATATTTACATGTTTTAATAGACAAGGGAACAACTGTTTTGATATATTTATAGACAGAAAACTAATTATTGTTATATAGCTCAACACGTTTAGTCTTATTGTTTAAATCTAATTGTCTTGATTTTTTGCGAGTACCATGCTTTACCACGCCTCAGAGAAAAACACTATTTTGTGAAGTAGCTAACATAGCATAATCAGATGCAGCTTTATTTTTAGTAACAGTAATACAGCATTTTCTCCATCATACAATACGTTTTAAAATTAATATTCAAACTTGGCATCATCAAGCTACACCTAAATGATTTAAATCTAGCCCTGAATGTTTTTGGCCTGGAACAGGTCCCTGAGTTTAGGGGAAATATTATACAAATAAAGTAAATATTAGTTGTTTAATCTTAGTTTGGTGCTGTCACTGACTGGTGATTGGTGTTCAGTCCAAACTTCTACCCATGAAAGTGCACTGGAATGGCAGTCAAACCTGTGATATCCCACCCGTGAACTCGTACTAGATCGATCTACTCCCAGTTCTGCGCTCTGACGTCACATAGCCCGCGAAACAACAATGGCAGCCCTTACTGGTGCGGTGTTTATGCAAGTGGTACATGGTGAGAAATAGACTTTAGGACAATATAACGTTGCAATCAAATAAATAATAATATAATAATGATAAATAATACACACATGATTATGTATTACAATGTTATGTGTCTGAAACGATAAGTATGTTGAGAAATTATATTGCCCCATGGAAATGTTGGGCATAGCTAATATCAGTCCATTGAGTGCAAGAATAAGTTAATACAAAATACGTTTCCAAATATACAAATAACATAAAATAAAAGGTATAACAACTTCTCTTGCCTTATGTGCCATTTTTCCTCCTCTGTTTCCCTCAAATAAGCAATGAGTAAGCACCTTTGGCCATAGAAATAATTGTTAATGTTAAATTCCAGAATTGAGAATGGTTTATAATCGTGCTGTGCCGTACCAGGCTCATGTAGAAATACAACTGTAACCGTTCCTTACCATTCTAAAGACCGTTCAGCCTCTAGCAGCAAAAATCTACATAGTGTGCCTTTAACTTTAAATGGTAAACTTGGTTATACCCTGTAAATGAACAAATTACACACGCACATGGTATGGATACCACTCTTGTATACAAGAGTTCAGTAAGTTTATATTGTGTTATTTTAGACAAAATATTTTCTATTTTGTTTAATTTTGCCAATGAGACTATAAAGACAAAGCAGATCTGTTCATCTCCAAGCAATTCACAGCAGTGTTTCATTTCTGAATCTGCGTTTTTAACGAACCGAGTAAAATGAATATATATATATATATATATATATATATATATATATATATATATATATTTTTTTTTTTTTTTTTTTTTTTTTGAAAAAGTAATGTTTGTTTAGCATTTTAAATGAGTAAAACATATATTTTATTATATCAAGTGAAATCAGCTGCTCACCATTTTGACATACAAGAGCCGTTGCTCTGTTACGGACAGTCACATGTCCAAAATGGACAGAGGAGGGAAGCATTCTGGGAAGAAAATTGAAAAAATTGTCTTAAAATGAGGAAATCAATGTCTAAGTGGATAACAAGCAATTGTCTTTTAAGAATGGTCTGCTGAATCATATATATATTACATTTTATTCAAAAAGGAATTGTGTTGGCACAATGGCGCCCCCCTCCGCACTGCATATACTGCATACACACACACACTAACTAACAAAAGGAAATATGTACAGCAAATGCTTTTTATTTCTAGTGTTATGGCCATGTGTTAGACTAGAGAGCTGGATATGCAAATTTTATTCGTTATTCGAATTTTATTAGTTTATATGTGCTTTAATTCTAAACCACACTCAAATCTAAGGGGAACACCATGAATATGTATAACTTTCTAGTATACTGAATCTCAACCTTATTTTGAATACTGGACATATTTGGACCCCAAATAAAACTGGCTCATATCATAGGTATCATGTCTTTGTACAACAAAATGCAACCAAGTATAATCACTAATCACTACTAAAGTTAGCTAACTTGTCCATACACAGCCAAAGGCTTTTTATTTTAGGAACATGTTATATGCAAAAATATCCTCCAATATTTTATACAGACACCCTTAGCCTAATGGCCAATGTCAGAAACTGGATCCGACTTGGGTAAAGTTGGTTTTATATTCGCACATTCGGACATCCGTATTCAATAGTCTTGTTAATCACACTACATTGGACATTCAGTGGACATTCACAAGTAAATATGCCATTAAAACAATACTTGCCTATTTTGATCGACTGTGAAAAATGTTGTAAGTTGACAATCGTTGGTTGTCAATATCATGTCGCTGCTTAAAATTCGCAAACATTAATTTATTGCACATTTATTGGAAAGTCTGATTTGATCAGAAGTCAGAATGTGCGAATATAAAACCAACTTTACCAAAGTGTTCGAAACTTACCGTAGATTAATAATAAGAACAGAAAGACGGATAACATGTCCCACATGTTGAGTTGTGAAGATGCTGAATTTAACAAAGATGTCTAATTAGGTCACTTTAGAATCTCCGATGTGTTCATAATTCTAAACCACACTCAAATCTAAGGGGAACAACACCCATGAAATGGTGCTTCTGCTTCTTCTTCTTCTTTTGGTGTTTTATGGCAGTTGGCAAACCAGCTTATGGTGATTCCGCCTCATACTGGGATGGATGACATTGACGGTATACATGTTTTCATATCATCTAGAATGAGTGTCGATGTCAATTATGTCACTTAAATGAACCTGGATATAATAAAATCCAGGGGGGACTCGGAGTGTGCGCCCGGAGAAGACAACTCACTCAAGAAGAGATGAGGTGACGTCTGTATTGACAGCGGGACAAGTTATAAATCAACACTAAAAAGGAAGAGTGGAAGAAACATGCAAAAGATAAAGGCATGCAAAATAAATAAATAGTGCACGACATAGCACTCACTGATAGAAAAACAGTTGTAGCTACTATTTATCATAGTTTAACAATATTTAATTGGAATTGTGTTTTATTAACATACATTGTGCCTTGTATTCCAAAACATACATTGTAGGTACCTCTACAAGCATGATGAACACAGGATTGATTTTACCCCGAGCAATTTATTAGGCTGTCTGATATTTATGCATCATCACGTGTATAGTTTAAGAATAGTTGCTGAATAGTAGCCTATACATGGTAGAAATAATGGCACTTGTGATATTTAATCTTTCATGACTGTTACTGAGATGGCTAATTTTTATATATTTTTAATTTTTGTCATTTTTGTAAAATGTTCAAGTGTGTTGGATTTGTAAACAATAGCTGCCTTGATCTTGTGATGAATTTCGTGACTGTTTACTTTTTGCCTGATCTTAGCTTGAACAGCGGCGGTGCGATTCAAAGATGACCACACTGGAGTCCGGCGTGTCCACTCTTCTCACAGCCATTTGGCGCTTTGCAGCGTTCCTAGACAACCAAACAAATCATGCAAATTGTGTGCATGCTGGAAGGCACTCACACAGACGTGTGCCAAAAGCTTGTCAAACGAGCAAACAGAGAAATAGCTCAGAAGCAGTGAATGTGCATAATTATAAAATAATAATAATAATTTTAGGATTGTCAAGGGCCCCTCACATGCCAAGGCCCTATGCACTCTGTCACCATTTTCCCACCCACTTACAATGCCCCACTGCCATCTACTGGAAAGCTACTTTAGCTACAGCTACTTTAATTAAACCTAAAAACCTTTTGTATTGTGAACAGTTCTATATAAATGAAGATGACTTGACTTGACACAGTTTTATCCTTAAAGATATTATTTTTTATTATGAAAAACCCAAAATCGTGATCACTTGAATATTTTGTTAATTTCTTTATTTTATACACAAAACATTTCATCCACAAGCAAAAGTGGCTTAAAACTCCTCATGTTTTCCTCTTTTTCTTTTTGAATTTAACCCTGAGGCTTATAAATAACAAAAAATAAATAAATAAATAAATAAATAAAAACAATACTTTTGATGCATTATGAATTATTCAAATATATTTAACCTTGTCATTGTGCTTTTTTCTGTGTATATAATCTCATACTATGAGAGCTACACATTCCAAAAAAGTTGGGACAGGTAGCAATAAGAGGACGGAAAAGTTAAATGTACATATAAGGAACAGCTGGAGGACCAATTTGCAACTTATTAGGTCAACTGGCAACATGATTGGGTATAAAAAGAGCCTCTCAGAGTGGCAGTGTCTCTCAGAAGTCAAGATGGGCAGAGGATCACCAATTCCCCCAATGCTGCGGCCAAAAATAGTGGAGCAATATCAGAAAGGAGTTTCTCAGAGAAAAACTGCAAAGAGTTTGAAGTTATCATCATCTACAGTGCATAATATCATCCAAAGATTCAGAGAATCTGGAACAATCTCTGTGCGTAAGGGTCAAGGCCGGAAAACCATACTGGATGCCCGTGATCTTCGGGCCCTTAGACGGCACTGCATCACATACAGGAATGCTACTGTAATGGAAATCACAACATGGGCTCAGGAATACTTCCAGAAAACATTGTCGGTGAACACAATCCACCGTGCCATTCGCCGTTGCCGGCTAAAACTCTATAGGTCAAAAAAGAAGCCATATCTAAACATGATCCAGAAGCGCAGGCGTTTTCTCTGGGCCAAGGCTCATTTAAAATGGACTGTGGCAAAGTGGAAAACTGTTCTGTGGTCAGACGAATCAAAATTTGAAATTCTTTTTGGAAAACTGGGACGCCATATCATCCGGACTAAAGAGGACAAGGACAACCCAAGTTGTTATCAGCGCTCAGTTCAGAAGCCTGCATCTCTGATGGAACGTCTTCATCTTCATCTTCATCTCAACGCAGAATCAATGGGGAAATCGCACGGCGGCGGGACGTGCTTTTACATCAACGAAAGGTGGTGTTCGGATGTAACAGTGTTAAAGAAGATGTGCTGTCCAGATCTTGAAACACTCTTCATTAACTGCAAACCGTTCTATTCGCCGCGGGAGTTTTGCTCGTTCATTCTGGTGAGCGTCTACATTCCTCCGCAAGCGCACGTGAGCTCGGCTTTACAGATACTCGCTGATATGATCACAGAGAGCGAGCAACAACACCTGGACTCTGTTCTAATCATTCTCAGGGACTTTAATAAAGCGATTCTCTCACGTGAACTGCCTAAATACAGACAGCATGTTCACTTGTCCCACCAGAGACAGTAATACACTGGATCACTGTTACACAGCAATAAAGGATGCATATCACTCTGTCCCATGGGCAGCTTTGGGGCTCTCTGATCACTGTTTAGTTCATCTCATACCAACCTACAGGCAGAAACTGAAATCAGCTAAACATGTAGCAAAGACTGTAAAGAGATCAACCACCGAAACAGAGAAGCCTGTTTCGAATGGACTGATTGGAGTGATTTGAAGCTGCTGCCACTGATCTGGACGAGCTCACAGAGACTGTTACATCATATATCAGTTTCTGTGAGGATCTGTGCATTCCTACAAAGACTCATTTAACTTACAACAACGACAAACCCTGGTTCACTGCAAAACTCAGCCAGCTCCGTCAGGCCAAAGAAGATGCTCGCAGAAAAGGGGACAGAGTCTTGTACAAACAGGACAAATACACACTGGAAAAGGAGATCAGAGTGGCAAAGAGGAATTATTCTGATAAACTTCGGAATCAGTTCTCTTCTAATGACACAGCTTCAGTGTGGAAAGGTCTGAAAGACATTACCAACTACAAGACACCATCCCCCAGCTCTGTGGAGAATCAACAACTGGCAGACGATCTGAACAAGTTTTATTGCAGGTTTGAAAAATCACCATTCACACCTCCATCAACCCCCCTCTCCCCCACTCCTCCACTTCAGTTCAGTGAAGATGATGTGCGCCAGGTCTTCAGAAAGAACAAGAGAAGAAAGGCACCAGGCCCAGACAGCGTTTCACCAGCCTGTCTGAAAACCTGCGCTGACCAGCTGGCCCCCATCTTCACACAGATCTTCAACAGATCACTGGAGCTGTGTGAAGTCCTCTCATGCTTCAAACGCTCCACCATTGTCCCCGTTGCAAAGAAACCCAAAATTATTGGACTAAATGACTACAGACCTGTGGCTCTAACGTCTGTGACCATGAAGTCATTTGAAAGACTGGTTCTGGCTTTTCTGAAGGACATCACTGGACCCTTACTGGACCCCCTGCAGTTTGCTTACCAAGCAAACAGGTCTGTGGATGATGCAGTCAATATGGGACTGCATTATGTACTCCAGTATCTGGACAGACCAGGGTCTTATGTGAGGATCCTGTTTGTGGACTTCAGCTCTGCTTTTAACACCATCATCCCATCACTCCTCCAGCCTAAACTAACTCAGCTCTCCGTGCCCACCTCTGTCTGTCAGTGGATCACCAGCTTCCTGACAGACAGGCAGCAGCTAGTGAGGCTGGGAAAATTCTCATCCAGCACCCTCACCATCAGCACCGGCGCCCCTCAGGGCTGTGTCCTCTCCCCACTGCTCTTCTCCCTGTACACCAACGACTGCACCTCCAAAGACCCCTCTGTCAAGCTCCTGAAGTCTGTCTCCTGAAGACAGCTGGCTGTCTGGTGCAGTCTTAACAACCTGGAGCTCAACACGCTCAACACGCTGTGGACAACCACATCGAGTCCATTGTGAAAAAGGCCCAGCAGAGATTGTACTTCCTTCGCCAGCTGAGGAAGTTCAACCTGCCACAGGAGCTGCTGAAACAGTTCTACTCTGCCATCATTGAATCCATCCTCTGCACTTCAATTACCGTCTGGTTCAGCTCAGCTACCAAATCTGACCTCAGCAGACTACAGAGGGTAGTCCGATCTGCTGAGCGAATCATTGGCACAACCCTCCCCACTCTCCAAGAACTGTACTTATCCAGAGTGAGAAAAAGGGCAAAGAAGATCACTCTGGACCCCTCACATCCAGCACACTCCCTCTTTGAACTGTAGCATCAACTTTGCCATCCGGTCGACGCTACAGAGCTCTGAGCACCAGAACGACCAGACACAGGAACAGCTTCTTCCCTCAGGCAATCAATCTCATGAACACTTGACACACAACACTATTACACATTATTTACTTAAAACACTTATTTATATTTCAAATTTGCACACATAACTGTACATACAAATTGTCTATATTATATATTGTTTTTTGCTTTTTTTGCTCTTTGTCTATCTTGTAAATTTGTATATTATTATTTTATTCTTTTTATTATGTGTCTTGTCTTGTTGCACTGTGGAGCTTTTGTCACTAAAACAAATTCCTTGTATGTGTAAACAACATACCTGGCAATAAAGTTCTTTCTGATTTCTGATTCTGAAATATGTAGAGTTGTCCAGAGTAGGTCCAGAGTTGCAGAAAAACGTCACTCCTCCTACTTTAACTTGTCCTCTGTCACACAAGTTGTTTATTGATCCAGTGAAAACCACGGATGGGATGGTGTATGAGCGTAGTGCTATTGAGGATCATGTGAAGCAGTAAGTTATCTACAAATAAAAAGCTAACTATAACAATATTTTTAAATATAAAGCAGATTATTCTGGAATTTTTTTTTTCTCCCATGATTTAAACTGAAGAATTTACTAGAATTTGACAGTTTGACAGATCTACATTAGACAAATATTATATCGAAGTACCTCTTTGGGCTATTGTGTGGGGAAAATGTATGTTTTAATTTTCTATTTTTGACTTTCATTATAATTTTAGGCATGGAAGCACTGATCCACTGACGGAGGATGTGCTTCAGATCGCACACTTAAAGCCAGACCTGCACACAAAGAAGGCTGCTAAAGAATATCGCATGTTACAGATCAAGGAAAAACCCATTTAGGATTTTCCATTCAGATGATAATCTTGCCAATTTTGAGAGCAGATTTGTTATTATCCCTGTTTGGGACCCTTTGTTCTCACATTTTCTAAAGGGGGCTTGCTTTATCTTAATGTGTACAATTTTACCCCTTTTATTTCAGCAGTATATTGTAGCATATGCACACGTATCAGGATAATCAATAAACTTTGGAATTTTCAGAACGCTTTTAACCTCCTGAACTCTGCATGTAACTCACGAATCGGCTCCGGCCGGTCTCGGAGTGATTGTGACTGGCATTTTTGTTACCCTCCGAGGTAAGACAGAGGGCCCAATTTCCTAGCTCTTGGGACATCAAAGGGGGCCCCTCATGTGAGTGCCAGATCACATTCCAACACACACCACACGCACACAGACACACACACACACAAAAACACACAAACATGCATTGAAGACTGTATATGTAAAATATAACTATGCCAAAATGTACCCGTCATGTATCTCATGTTTCCTAGTGTTTAGACTTAGTTTAAATGACTGTATTTGTGCTAGTGTTCATTTTAATGATGGAATTTTGTCTGTAAACCATAACTCCTTCTACATGCTTTTCTTATATGTCAAGTTTAGATTCATTTTAAAGCTATTTCCACGTCTCATTCACCTATGTATCTTACATGGCTGTCAAATGCATTGATCGATTTGTTTAATGATGCTGTGAAGAAAGCACTCCATCTCGAAATCCGATCTGATAGTCATAAAGTATGCAAATTCAGTTAGGAGACCAGACAAATGAAACGCTTGCCTGCCAACTTTGCACCTATGTCATTGGCTACTCCAACTCAGGAGGTGTGTTCGCTTGATTTTCCATAAATGCATCAACAAGCAACTTTTCCTTTGTCTCCCGATCGTCTCTCGACTGCCCCTGAACTGCCTCAGGCGACAGCGCTGTCATCACGCGCTCAGCTCCTTCCGGGACGACCATCTCCTTGGACTCTCTCTCTTCTTTCTTCTCTGTCATCTTACGCGTCAGTGAAACCTCGTTTGAAAACCCCGCCGGAGAAACCCTCTCGAAAAGGACCAACCAAGCCAAGCACCTTGAAACTCTGCTGCACACCGACTTGAACCATATGGAAGTATTACTTTCTCTGAAATTAGTTTAAACTGATTTCTGTGCTGGCTCTCAAAAGGGTTAACTGTCGTAATTTGCCATTCTTTGACCATCCTCCCTTTCCTGTCTCTATTTTCCCTTTTGTATATATTTGTATATTCTGTATTTAGACGTATAACCTCTATATTAGTAGTTTTCATATATTAAATACATTATATCCATGCTTTTTGTTCTCTTACTCATTCAACAAAAACCAGGTCACTTTAACGTTTCGATTCTAATACAATCGCTCTATGTTTGATGCTATCATAGGAATTTATCCTCGTGGCCAGAGAAAAAACTTCCTTTGATAATATTCTATGAGGAGCTTAGTTTGCTGGACAAATGAACAGTTTCTCTAAATAATTATTAAACCAGAACTAATCATATATATAACTGATTACAATTCGTTGTAATGAATTCACCATATATGGTTAATTCCCCCTTGAGTCGGTATGTGCATAATAATTATTCATAAAGCTTTATGAATAATTATATTCATATTCCACCCATAAATTGATTAATAACTGTACAATTGTTACAATATTATTATATTTCTGTAATTCAAAATGTTGATTTTGGTTTTATGTTGCTTTAATCAGTTCATGACTCACTGTCAGTTTTCTGTTAGTAACAATTACTAAATTACAAACCAATAAAAGTCATATTAAAACCATGTGGGCAGTTTTATATTTCAATCCTTACAACTAGTATCTATTTTCATGCTATTAGTACTTATTTTTAGATTCTAGTATCTATTGTACTTACAAGTGCTACTAGTGCTTAGTTTTTATTTTTAGGTACTAGTACCTTTATAAATATACTAGTAGCCTACTTATTCATTAGATACTAGTTATTATTCCAATAGTTTCTAGTTTTTAATTATACTTAAGAAAAATGAACTGGTAGGCCTACTTATTTTTTTAGACCAAAGTTTTGCTGAACTTACTAGTATTTTTTAAATTTGTTTTTCTGCTTAGTATTCTAAGGTCACATATGGGTGTAATAAAGTGCACAAAAATAATTTTGATCTTCAATCTTTAAAAATATAGCTGTGAGCAGCAATTATCGGGGTTCAAGCATTTAAGGCCTTTGCGCCATTTATATGTTTGGGTTTATGTTGACCTGAAATGTAGGGCTGACACCATAAAATATGCCTGAAAAAGAATATGCTAAAACACAGAGAATGAAAAGGCTTAAACAGTAACACTTGATACACACCGAGCATACTGAACATACACACACACACACATTTTTTTTTTTGTAGATTCAGTATTTGAAATATATGATGGGTAACAATTTTTTTCTACAAATCTCATCAGTATAACACCATATTCAGGTTTTATTTTACTCATAATGCAGCACAACTGTCAAAACTAATACTTGAATGGAATTGATGAATAGAAGTGATGAATTATGACAAAATGTGATAGTAAATGCTAGAATGGTAATTATTATTTTAACCAGCAGGTAGCAGCAGAGTACCACTTATTGGCTCACTTTTATGTTTTTGGTATTGGTTTCAAAGCACATTTTCCGTGGTAACGCCATAAAACATTATATAGATATTTGTAATAAATGATATGTAAGAAAATGTTTCTTCCAGGTTTCAACTTAATTTTCAGGTCTCAATGCAACATTATTGCAAAAACATACCTCAAATGAATAAATGAAGTGGAAAACCTTGACAAAATATAATTTGTAAAGTTATAATGATTTATACATTTTAAATATGACTTCAAATTAAAAATCCCTTGGAAAAAAATAATACTGAGCAGAAGAATATATGCTATTACAGGTGCTGGTCATATAATTAGAATATCATCAAAAAGTTGATTTATTTCACTAATTCCTTTCAAAAAGTGAAACTTGTATATTATATTCATTCATTACACACAGACTGATATATTTCAAATGTTTATTTCTTTTCATTTTGATGATTATAAATGACAACTAACAAAATCCCAAATTCAGTATCTCAGAAAATTAGAATATTACTTAAGACCAATACAAAGAAAGGATTTTTAGAAATCTTGGCCAACTGAAAAGTATGAACATGAAAAGTATGAGCATGTACAGCACTCAATACTTAGTTGGGGCTCCTTTTGCCTGAATTACTGCAGCAATGCGGCGTGGCATGGAGTCGATCAGTCTGTGGCACTGCTCAGGTGTTATGAGAGCCCAGGTTGCTCTGATAGTGGCCTTCAGCTCTTCTGCATTGTTGGGTCTGGCATATCGCATCTTCCTCTTCACAATACCCCATAGATTTTCTATGAGGTAAAGGTCAGGCGAGTTTGCTGGCCAATTAAGAACAGGGATACCATGGTCCTTAAACCAGGTACTGGTAGCTTTGGCACTGTGTGCAGGTGCCAAGTCCTGTTGGAAAATGAAATCTGCATCTCCATAAAGTTGGTCAGCAGCAAGAAGCATGAAGTGCTCTAAAACTTCCTGGTATATGGCTGCATTGACCTTGGACCTCAGAAAACACAGTGGACCAACACCAGCAGATGACATGGCATCCTAAACCATCACTGACTGTGGAAACTTTACACTGGACCTCAAGCAACGTGGATTGTGTGCCTCTCCTCTCTTCCTCCAGACTCTGGGATCCTGATTTCCAAAGTAAATGCAAAATTTACTTTCATCAGAGAACATAACTTTGGACCACTCAGCAGCAGTCCAGTCCTTTTTGTCTTTAGACGCTTCTGACGCTGTCTGTTGTTCAAGAGTGGCTTGACACAAGGAATGCGACAGCTGAAACCCATGTCTTGCATACGTCTGTGCGTAGTGGTTTTTGAAGCACTGACTCCAGCTGCAGTCCACTCTTTGTGAATCTCCCCCACATTTTTGAATGGGTTTTGTTTCACAATCCTCTCCAGGGTGCGGTTATCCCTATTGCTTGTACACTTTTTTTCTACCACATCTTTTCCTTCCCTTCGCCTCTCTATTAATGTGCTTGGACACAGAGCTCTATGAACAGCCAGCCTCTTTTGCAATGACCTTTTGTGTCTTGCCCTCCTTGTGCAAGGTGTCAATGGTCGTCTTTTGGACAACTGTCAAGTCAGCAGTCTTCCCCATGATTGTGTAGCCTACAGAACTAGACTGAGAGACCATTTAAAGGCCTTTGCAGGTGTTTTGAGTTAATTAGCGGATTAGAGTGTGGCACTAGGTGTCTTCAATATTGAACCTTTTCACAATATTCTAATTTTCTGAGATACTGAATTTGGGATTTTCCTTAGTTGTCAGTTATAATCATCAAAATTAAAAGAAATAAACATTTGAAATATATCAGTCTGTGTGTAATGAATGAATATAATATACAAGTTTCACTTTTTGAATGGAATTAGTGAAATAAATCAACTTTTTGATGATATTCTAATTATATGACCAGCACCTGTATATTAATAGGAACATTGTCATTTTTCGTATTTTTTACTGTTGTAGAGGCACATTTTGTCCGATCTGACTGAAATTTTGCATGCTTATTTAGAGGCATATGTCACAAGTTCCAATTTTTAAGATGATCTGAGCTTTCCTTGAGGAGTTTTTTGGTACACTTGATCAAGGCCACAATTTAAAATGATCCTATTATATTCATCCCAATACAAAAGTTCAGCTTTTTTGATAACTATTAATCTAGAGGGTCCAGAATATTATACTGCATTGGTTTAACTCAGATTAAGCAAAAAACTAGTTTGCAAAAGTAGTTTATATATATTGTCTGACCCAGCATTCAATACCAGTAGCTGGTTACATTATGGGTATTTGTTTGTTTTGAGTTGATTTATGCGTTGTTTAAGCAAGATGGTTGGGTTTTTGCAAAATTATGTGTGTTTATGTTAGTTTTGGTGGGTTTGGTTCACGACTCAGTTGGCCCTTGCCTTGGAGGGTCCCACGCTCCAGGTCCTCATTGACCTGTCTCCTGAAGAGCGGCATGATCTCCAGGCCCTCACCGCTGCTCTCAACCATCGCTTTGGGTTGAGAACCACCGCAAAACAGAGCAGGGAGGAGCTAACTAACCGATGTCAACGTGAAGAAGAGAGCGTGGGCACCTTCGCTGCCGACATCCGAGTTTACGCCCGGAAGGGCTACCCTACCTTCCCGGCCGCAGCGAGGGAACAGCTGAGCCTCCGCGCTTTCCTGCGGGGCCTTACACCTGAGCACCTCCGCCAACATGAGAGAGGGGCTGAGTGAGCTGAGGCGGTGCTACAGGCTGGGCCAGTGAAAGGTCAATCTCTGCTCCAACGTCAGCAGACGAGAGCAGCCGCACAGGAGGTGGAAGGGGCCCGGTTGGAGGAGTAGGTCAGCCAGGTCCAACCAGCAGTGACCCCCCGACAAAGGATGAGACTAGACCATTGTGGAGAACTGGGGCATTTCACCAGGGACTGCCCTGCCCCAAAGCTGTTATCTGTGGTGGTGGGGATGATCCAGACGAGCCACAAGTTCTGGCTCGCTCACATCAGGTATGAGTGCATTATTGGCTTGGACTTGTTGGCTCACTGGGGAGCATGTGTCGACGTGTCGGTGGCTGCAATCTGCCACGGTACCGAGACGGTCGACCCCAAGCCATCACATGAGAGTTGCAGAGACTCGGGGATCCACGGTGAAGTATCGTACCTCAGTCCAGCGCCTCCCATTCACTACCACCGCACGCACCATTCACTCCCCATCACCTGAGACTGTTGCTGCTGTTAAGGAGTTAGAGCGGCGAAGCAGTGAGCATCTGAGCGTGTCGTAGCGAGAGCAGTTACATTGCCTTTTGAGAGACTTTGTGGACATTTTTGCAGCCAGAGAAGAGGACTGTACCATAGAACAGCTCTGGTACAGCATCACATTGACACTGGCACTGCTGCCCCCATTCACTTGCGCCCCCTTAGACTGCCTCTCGCCAAGCGCCAGGCCCCCACCAACCAACATCACTTAGCTACAGAGCTTCTTGGGCCTGGCCTCCTATTTGTCAGAGACTTTGCAACCATCACCAGCCCCTTGCATTAGTTGACAAACAAGGGCCGGCAGTTTGAGTGGTCTGAGGATTGTGCAGCGGCCTTCCGACCGCTAAAAGCCGCTCTCATTGATGCTCCTCTCCTGGCCTACCCTGACCCCAACCAACCATTCCTTGTGGACACTGATGCCAGTAACTTGGAGGTTGGGGCTGTACTCTCCCAGAGGGGGGAGAATGGAGAGCGAGTTGTGGTTCAGCACTGACCAGGGCAGCAGCATGCTAACGCTGATGCCCTCTCCAGATGTCCATGCTTAGGTGAAAAATGTCGGTACTGCAGTCACCAGGAAGAAAGAGGTATGGGGCCCTCATCAGCGGCAGTAAGGCTGGGTGACAGCAATAGAGATGGGGAGCCATTTACCACTGAGCAGTTGAGGCAACAGCAGGTGAACGATCGAGTGCTGGCGAAGATGAGGGGCTGGCTGGAGGCTCAAGCATGTCCCAGACTGGCCAGCCGTGTCTTCCCAGGGGCCCGAGATCAAGACACTTTATTCTCAGTGGGGCAGGCTGGAGTTCCACGACAGCATGATCTACAGGCGGTGACAGGCCCCTGGGGGGGGGAATCGACCATCTGCCATTCCTGGTTCCCCACGCTTTGCGGCCTGAGGTCCTCCATTGGATTCATAAGGCAGCTGGAGCCAGCCACTTTAGAAACTCCAAGACAGTGCGGCAACTGCGGCAGCGTTTTTACTGGCCTAGATGTCGGCAGGATGCAGAGCTGCATGTTCACTGCTGCGATATTTGCATGGCGCAGAAGGGACCCAGCCGACGCTCTTATGTGCTGTTGCAGCAGTACCTAGTCAAGGCTCCCATGGAGAGGATTGGGGTGGACATTTTGGGTTCATTACCCATCACAGAGACCGGAAACCATTTTGTCCTGGTTGCAATGGACTATTTTACGAAGTGGCCAGAGGCGTATGCGGTGCCCGATCAGTGCTTCCACATCAGCGCAGCGGCTAGTGAACGAAATGTTCACCGGGTTGAACAAGCTTCATAGTGGCCAGGGGTGGAACTTTGAGAAACGATTGTTCAGTGAGGTGTGCCAGCGATTGGGGGTGAAGAAGACAAGAACCACTCCCCTCCACCCTCAAAGCGATGAACCGGTTGAGTGGTTCAACCGCACCCTGGCCACCCAACTTGCCATCTTGACCAGTCAGCACCAGAGAGACTGAAACTAGCATCTGCCCCTAGTCCTTTGGGTGTATAGGACAGCAGTGCATGAGTTGAGCCAGTGCACACCGACGGCGATGATTGCTGGTGGGCTAGAACTGGAATACTTCAGGCGATTGAAGGAGCGCCTGAGCATGATCCATCAACTGGCCAGGGATGCTCTAGTGGATGCAGGAGCCCGCCAGAAGTGCTGCCAGTTATTACAATATATATGAACCTCATTGGTTCTTGCTGAAGCTCAAACATACTGCGTGACACATTTACGTTTACATTTAGTCATTTAGCAGATGCTTTTCTCCAAAGCGACTTACAAATGAGAATAGTATAAGCAATCAAATCAACACGAGTACAACAGTATGTGTCGATAAAAAAGATTTTTGAAAATGGCTAAGGACTCAGCTGCTCGGATAGAGCATGGCAGGTCATTCCACCAGCCAGGAACAGACCCAAAGAAGATCCGTGAGAGTGATTTTGTGCCCCTTTGGGATGGCACCACAAGACGCCGTTCATTTGCAGGATCCAAGCTTCTGGAGAGTGCATAAGTCTGAAATAGTGAGTTTAAGTATAGTGGTTCAGAGCCAGTGGTTGTTCTGTAGGCAAACATCAGAGCCTTGAATTGAATGCTACAGCTATTGGCAGCCAATGCAGAATGATGAAATCTGTAGGACTGGGCTGTTGTAGCGATAGGATCTGTGATAGGGCTGCACGATTAATCGCATGAGATTGTCATGCGTGTCTCAACAGTAAAGCCGGTTCTGTGATTAGCGGTAAATGTCCATCACCTGCTTTCAAATGGAGCGGCACTTAATATACAGAGCCGTAGTTCGCGGACAAGCTACGCAATATCGCGTTCATAATCGCAGATGAATCGCCTTCGATTATGAACGCGATATTGCGTATCTTGTCCGCGAACTACGGCTCTGTATATTTGCCGAGATACAACTATTTTTAAAATCTGGAATCTAAGGATGAAAAAAAATGAAATTATTGAGAAAATCAGCTTTAAAGTTGTCTAAATGAAGTCCTTAGTAATGCATATCCACTCACAAAAATAAGTTTTGGATATATTCATGGTAGGAAATTTACAAAATATCTTCATGGAACATGATCTTTACTTAATATCCTAATCAATAATCAATCAATTTTCAATTTTGAAAAATCAATAATTTTGACCCATACAATGTATTGTTGGCTATTGCTACAAATGTACCTATGTGACTTATGACTGGTTTTGTGCTCCAGGGTCACAAATGTGGTACTGGTAATGTGAGCTAATACCTCTCCAAGATTTTGAACATAAAAGGTATAGATTAAATGTTGGTCTAAAACTGGTTAGGATAGATGTATCTGAATTTGACATCTTTATAATTGGAGTAATTGTTGCATGTTTTAGACTGTCAGGGACCATTCCAGTGCTTAGACTCAAATTTACAGATACAGAACAACATCTGAACCAACAGTATTTACAACTTTTAAAAAAATAGCTGGCATGACAGCATGAGGAAAGAAAGCGGACCTTAAGTGCTCAATGCTATTTTTGCAAGAAGGAACAGGGTCAGAGGACCAGAGGAACTGACATGATGTACTAAAGATAGAAAAGTATTTTCTTTGCATTCTTGAAAATGTTCATGTTCAGACGACAACACTGTCAAAATGTTCCCTGTTCACACGGATCTGTGAAAATGAACAAAAACGTTACATTATGCTGTGAGAGAAGTGTTGGCAATGTTACTATACACATATAAACTGAAAACATCATATGTATGTTCATGATGTCACCGTTTACACAAATTCATGTTTGGTTTTGTTGTTTACAGGGAGAACATAAAGGTATCCTTTTCAAAAACTTGGACCTTTAAAGCTTTTATTCAAATTTTCATGTAAATGAATGATCAAAACATTAAAAGTTTTCCATTCGTAGTTGAAAATGGTTTCGTGTAAACGCTCCACAAAAGAGTGAAAATTCACACCCATCAGTCTAAACTGGGTTCGGAGATGATCTCAGAAGATCTCATTTCCTCTTCTTTCTTTAAGCGTGTTTCTTTAATAATCTGTGTGGTCAAACTAACTGAGCTCTCACACTCAGCAGTAACATGTTTCCAGACCTCAACAGAGAGATCACACCTCTGAAAATACCACAGAAACAAATTTAAACTGTGAAACTAGACTAAAGATCACGCAAACAGTTCTGAAAACACCAGAACACAAAGAGGACAAAAGAAAAAGTGTGTTAGTTTGACCACACTGTTTAGACATGGAGAAAGCCAAACTTTCATTTGCATATTTAAAGTCCTTCTGTGGTGAAAATCAAGTTTTTAATGTTGAAATCTCTGGTGTTTCTGACGTCACAAACTACATTGTAACCAATCATGTCAACGTGTGGGCGGGCTTTAGCATATCATTAACAGCGAACTAGCAGAGGAGTCTTGAGAGAAGATATGAAAATGAAAAGATATGAAAAATTGTGTAGATTTAGCAATATGGCGGGTGTATGATGTATGGTATGATTTTATGATGAACTATATGCCTTTCTCCACTGACGATCTGAGTTGTCCTGGACCCCTGGTTGAGAACCAGTCCCTTATGAAAATGAACCATGGTTTATTATAGTAAAAGTGTAATAACCATGTTTTGTTGTTTTTTTTTTCTTTAATTAAAAAATACCATGGTTAAACTATGGTTAGTGTAGCAAACCCATGGTTGATTTGTGAGCATGTTTTTTATGTTAACCATGGTTTATTTTTGTAAGTGTGAACAGAGGTTTCTGTGTCTCGTCTACAGAGACTGCTCAAGAAAATATGTGTAATACTGGAAAATATATTTCACCATAAATACACGTTTGACATAGACTATTTTATTATTGTATTTATTATACAAATAAAATATAATATTACAAACATAGCTGAATGCAGATGATCAAATGGTTATTGACAAAAATATCATATTGTGATAAACACTTACATCATCAAATAGCTTTTGGCTGTTCTCATAATTAGTGCAAGCTGACAGTTAATTAACTGCTGGAGAAAATAGATGATTTAATGAGAATGATGTAAGAGAGTAAAAGTGTCCCCATTTTCTAGACTTTGTCCAAACCTGCAGCTCTGAATGAATAATAAAGACACTAGCATTAACTGATCAACAAGCAGACAGAAACTATACAAAAAACATGCTGAACTGAGAAAAATAAGCAATAACTACAAATAAATCAGAGCATCACTTGGGTTTGTTTGTGAACATGTAAAAGACATTGAAAGTATTTATAATGGCACTGAATGACACCATTAGGACTCAATTATATTAGATTCATATTCTTCTGCTCATGTGGTTTTTGTGTCATTATTTGACTGATTTGTGATGGTTCTTGTTCACAGAGGCATAAAGTTCACTGCAGTTTTCCTGAGATCCAGCTTTTGCTCCTCTGATGGAAGCAGAAGTCACTTTATCATCACAGCGAACCTGAATGAACATCACAGTTATTGTTTCAACACACAATTATTACAGCATGATGTTTGAGCTCAATTCATGACACAAATTCAGAGGAAAACACAAACTATCATGTTGAGAGAAGCTGGACAACATCAAGGAAGTGTTTCTCCCCTTGTTCTTTTTGTCTTGTTTTTACTGTAGTCCTCAGTATAAGTGACCTCAGTGTAAGTCTCATCATATATCAGCTCCTAAACATCAATGGACATATGAAAAATTACAACAGTCAAATCAAATATACACAAATATGCGCAAATGATTGAAAAGATTATATAATGGACAGGTTAGTGTATTTGTACTGTTTCTGGTCTGAAGTCACAGATAAGAATAAAAATGATGGAACCAAAGAATATGAGTCTGACATTTCAGGATCAGAGCTTATAAACACTAATAACTCATGGATCGACCTACAATACTCACCTCAGAGTCATCAGTTCCTCTTCTGTTATCTGAAACATATTGTCAAGAGAATATTTATGATTAAAAACACAAACCAAATACACAATACAGTTGTTATATTCACCGTCTCGTCCTGTTGTTATTGACTGTCACGTGATCCTTTGTGTTCTGTTCCCGCCACTCATCATTCACCATGGACACTGATTACTCACAGCTGTTAGTTATTAGTATTGTGTATTTAAGTTCCTCCCTGTCCTCAGTCTTGTGTGCGGTATTGTTGAATGTTACTCGTGTTGTATGTTACCTGCCTATTCCGTAAGATTAAACTAAGTTATCTTACTTGAACCTGTCTTCCTCGTCTTCCCTGGTGTACAACTGTAACAGAATACCAGACCTAAACCGAAAAATGGATTATGGCAACATGTTTGTGCACGATTTTTGTTTGTTCACGAAAAAGTTCATCAGTGTTGCACTTGCCTGCCCCTACGACGACGAAACCCTGAAGTCGCCGTTCTGGATCGGGGCCAACTACCATTGTCCCGTGGACCTCCCAGACACCTCCAGACTCGACTGGAGGGAATATATCATCAGGTGTCTGGAGAGTATTCGTCCCCGATCCAGAACACAGCCAGACCCAGAGCCCGTATCTTCCCCACGGACCGCGGAGTTCTTGTGCGAGCCCCCCGCAGATGGAGAGTTATCACTGGCAGGTACAGGTCAGCCAGATCCCGAGACTCTGAGGACAGAGGTGACCCGCGCCCCGGAAGTGGAACTCCACCAGACGTCTGACCAGGGGTGTGAGCCCACGACATCTGCAGACGAGGGAGAAACTACTACGGAGAGAGAGGACTGGCTGATTGACTTTAGCGATTAGTCAACTCCCACGCAAACCCACCCATCATGTTCATCTTCGTTACTTAACAGGGACATTACTATAGACTGTGTTTTATTTACAGATTCTCTACCAATGCAGTCAACACCTCGCTCAGCCAGTCCTCCTACAACATCACTGCTGGATGTCATCTGCCCTGCGCCGTCTCCGGGGAACCCCTGTGACGTCGAGCCGCAGGTCACACTCCCACCAAGAGCATGTAGGCCAGAGGTTCTGGTGGCTTCGCCTCCAGCCGCCGACCTCATTGCTCCATCTCGGCCCGTCGACCTGCCGGCTCCGTCCAGGCTCCGCCCATCTACGGTTCTGCCGGAGACCTTCCGACTGACGGCTCCTCCGGTCTCCCTCATCCGGCTGGCTCCCCCTTGGTCAGTCGTCCCTCCTCTTCAGCAACGGACTTACGAGACATCGTTTACACTCCATCCCTCCACCCTTTCGGCTACAGAGGGCTCCTCCTTCCCCTCGGAGTTGCCTCTGTCCTCGGTCGAGCCTACGTCACCGCAGCCCTCGGGATCTCCAGCTCCACCTCCGCCAATCGTCGCCTGTACATTGCCGCGGTCTCCTAGGCCAGCAACGTCGCGGGAGTTCACGAGCTCTCCGTCTGCACCCCGGAATCCACCTGCCAAGTCTCCGCCGGTCATCCCCCAGATGCCGTCAGTCCGCCCTACAGCATCTGGACTCCACCCTTCATCTACTCAGCCGTGGACTGTCGGATCTGGGGAGCTCTGGGTCTGTGCCAGCAGTCATCCACCTACACCGCCAGGGGATCGTCATCCTCCATTCATCACTCCATCACCATCACTCCGTCCACCTCCTGGGCCCCCTCCGGCCACCCCTATGATGTTCTTCCATGGCGCGAGGACGCGCCTTGCCGGAGGGGGAGCTAATGTTACATTCACCGTCTCGTCCTGTTGTCATTGACTGTCACGTGATCCTTTGTGTTCTGTTCCCGCCACTCATCATTCACCATGGACACTGATTCCTCACAGCTGTTAGTTATTAGTATTGTGTATTTAAGTTCCTCCCTGTCCTCAGTCTTGCGTCCGGTATTGTTGAATGTTACTCATGTTGTATGTTACCTGCCTATTCCTTAAGATTAAACTAAGTTATCTTACTTGAACCTGTCTTCCTCGTCTTCCCTGGTGTACAACTGTAACAAAAGTCTCATACATAAAATATTTGGAGGATTTTTAGAGCTGTAGAATTACAATGTGAACTCACTGATTTCTCTTCACTTACAGGAATACGGTTTAAATTACATGTTTATTTTATCAGATGTTTTGGACTTTTTGTCTGTTATATAATATGAGAAACTGTAAAAACTCACCGTCTCTTTTTCTGCGAATCATCCAGAGAATAAGAGCAGGAAGGAGAACAGCGAATGAAGCAACAACAATCACAATCACTGAGAGAGAGACGATAGAGACACATTCAGCATTACTGTGTCTAACTAAATATATTAAAACAACAAATACAAATAAAGTTAATTGACACATTTAATAGCACAATTATCCTTATTTAAAAACAGATACTTGAAGTACTTGTGATGAGGATTTTATAGAAATTTCAGTAACTTTATCACAGCTGTGATCATCCTACTGTTGTCAATTCATAGATCTGTAGCTAAAAAGTGTTTATTATATTAAAATTTCCACCAATAAAAACAGTCAATTTCATTGTACAGAACAACTGATTGAGCAACAGCATGAACACTGAAACACAGCAATATTAATACTGACGTCTTCTGAGCTCATTTTCCCTATATCATTTTTTAGGACTGTCTCAATGAAAATGACGTCTCTTTGACATTAATAGAGTTACTTTTCACATAACATTAGTTTTCATGTTTCTGGATTGTAGGTGATGTGTTAGAGAATGTGAAATGAGAATGTGATGTGGATTACAAATGAAACATGTCTTGAGCCAAAGCTTGTGATCAGATGAAGATTCAGTCCATTTAGATACTGATTCCAGAAATGAGTGTGTCCTGTTAGAGCTGGTGTGAACCGCTAAAGTGAGAGACTGATGATGTGTGACAGTGATCATGTGATCATGAACCTTGTGTAGGAGCTGCTGCTGTAGTTTGGCTTGATTTCTTCTCAGAGTTTGAGCTGCTGACTGGAATCAGTGTTGTTGAATCAGAAGATGAATGTTCAGATGCTTCATCTGTAAGACATTAACATCATGATTTAGACTAGCAATAGTTCAAGGGAACTTGCACTGCATTGCACATGTGAAACTAGACCAATCTGCTGCATCATGACATACTCGGTGATGTGGCATGTGACGGCTTACACGTAAACTATAACAAGATGCTGGCACACAGTAGCATCAGCTTCTGCTCTTCAGCAAGTGCTATATAGGGGAATTTTAAGACTCGCCACTCACCACTCGCTGAAAAAAAGCAAGCTGGATGAGTGCTTCTTGCAGTGTAGAGCACAACCCATATGTCTGGGCTTACCATTCTTTGCTGATTTACATAAGTTATGTAAATTGTGGAAAAGACCATTCTCTTCCCATATTTCCCCCACCTCTGTGACTTAATATAATTATGGAACAATGCTGCGGGTTGAGAAGCTTTGGCCTGCTATCTCTTACCCTACACTGCATCATCCCTAAAAGCCCAGACGCTTCCAACCAAACCCTGCTGCACAACATCTGCTTTGGTGGGAAACCCATATATGTGATCCTGGACCACAAAACCAGTCATAAGGTTATTTTTTTAAGTGAAGATTTATACTTCTGAAAGATGAATAAATATTCCATTGATGTATGGTTTGTTAGGAAACGACAAAATTTGGCCGAGATACAACTATTTGAAAATCTGGAATCTGAGGGTGCAATAAATAAATAAATAAATAAATAAATAAAAATGTTGAGAAAATTGCCTTTTAAAACCAATTAAGCCCTGAAGTGACATACACAAAAGTAAAGACTCATAACTCCCAAACTATAGCAAGGAGAATCAAAAAGTAGGTATCGTTTGATAGAACACTTTTTAAAATAAATCTTTAGGCTACTTAATATCTTAATGATTTTTGGCATAAAAGAAAAATCTGTAATTTTGACCCATACAATGTATTGTTGGCTATTGCTACAAATATACCCATGCAACTTACGACTGATTTTTTTTGGTCTAGGGTCACATATGGTGGTGGGTCAGGCTGGTGCATGCCTGCACACTATGGCCATCATACCAGGCCGACCTATTAAGGGACATAGATGTGAGCGAGAGGGTCAAGCCTGGTGATATTCAGGAGCAGTGTCAGGCTGCAGACCTGTCTCTCTGTATCACTAAGTAGGCTGCCCGTGCCATCGGCCGCTCCATGGCAGCATTAGTGGCCACAGAGAGACATTTGTGACTTAATCTCTTGGGCGTTGGGGAGAAGGACAAAGACGTGAGCACTCATGACCTCAGGGCTGAGGCCAGGTCCAGGTTATAAAACCTGACGAACATGTGCGGCGAGGACCATCCTGCCGCATCACACATTTTCTGGAGGGAGACTCCTGAAAGCAAAGCCAAAGAGGGTGGGTTTGGACCATAAGTGGTGAAGGTTGGTCAGCCGACTCGTAGGCAAGTGAGATAGCCTTCTTATCTTCCACTTACTTAAGGTTTGCTTAGATGCAGGGTGCCCTTTATGTGGGGACTGAAACACAAATAACTAATCAGATTCACGCCACAGGGCAGCTCTGTAGATGTAAGCATCTAAGGCCCTGACAGGACAGAGCAAATTGAGTTTCTCCTGGTCTGGATCTTGGAATGGAGGATAAAAAGCCTGCAGCCTGCAGTAAAATAATGGACAATAATGTGTCTGGGAGGAAGAGTTTGAGTGCCAGGAACACAGCCATCATCTACAACTGGTTTATGTGCCAGGAAAGATAATGGCCACAGACCCTGAGCCGAGCGACCACACATGATCGTTGCAGTACCGATGCTTCACCAGGGGTAAGAAACCGTGCTTCCGCCTCCTAAAATGAAGTGCTAGGTCCTTCAGGTAAAGGCAGAGATAGGGTGACGCCCGTCTCTAACCCCTCTGCAAGATCCATTTGCGAACCCCACGACGTGAGCTTTCACTGTGCCTCAGCAGCAGTGGGACCTGAGCCGCGGGGAATGTGAGCCGAAGCGCCTTCCTCAAAAAGCACCCGGCGGGAGCGTAGCGTCTTGTCTTAGATTTCAAAGGTAAAATGCACAGCCAATCTTTCTGCCAAATGAATGACAGGAATACACTTAATTATGTTCTTATACATTTTTTCAAATAGTATTTTCATGGTAATATGTGGATGTGGATTATGGTAATGCCATATGGAACAACTATTTTAAAATAAGCACTTTTTAACGAGGCTGAGTTGAAAATTTTCTCTAGGCTTGTAATCAAAAATATACTGTACATTTGTTTGTTGCAAATTTACAGAAAATGCCATTGGGATGTTAATACTTAATAATAATAATATGTTAATGGGATGTTAGACTCTATTATCAGAAACATTAGCAGCAGGGATACAACTACATGCTGCCTTCCACAAGCAACAGTTTCTGATGTAAACAGGGAACTTAAGAGCATTCTGATGAAATATAAGACTGCAAATCGACTAATCATTCATGTGGGGAAGAATGATATTCGGAAGGAGCAGTCAGAACTCCTTAAGAGGGATTTCAATGAACTTTTTGAAATGCTTAAAAGACTAAAAGTTCAGTCGTTCATCAGTGGACCACTCCCAGCAAGAGGAACAAATAGATTTACACGGTTGCTTGGACTTAACACATGGCTGCAAAAAACCTGCAACTTAAAAGGACTGAATTTCATCGACAACTTCAATCTGTTCTGGAATCAGAGTCTACTGTTCACTCATGATGGCCTGCACCCAAACAAACTGGGCTCAAGAGTGCTAAAGGACAATATCTACTTCTGCCTCCATCATCCTTCAGCAGTGTGTGCAAATCCACTCAAACTGAATGGCACAAACACACCTGGACAGAGTACAACTGACCACAGGACTTCATTTCAGCAGCTGAATGGACATGCGGTTGACACTTCCCACAAGGTCAATGATAACACCACGCAGCCACAACAACCACTGCTCACGGACACAATCCTGACTGAGCCCTGCCCACAGAGCTCACCGAGAGACAGTGACGTATTAGAACTGCTCCAAGATTCAGCACCCAAGGACGACTTTCGGGAAAACAGCCAGGGAAGCCAGGACAACATATTACAGCCTCCGGTAACACCAGAGCAACAGCCCCTCTCGCCGGACACGTTATCCCTCTCTCCAGCATCCCCTCTTCTGTGCTTCTCAGAGAAAATGGAGGAACTGGTGTACGCTGGAACCAAACTCTCCCACTCTTTTGCTGCGAGCCCCCAGATATCAACAAAAAAGCGTCAAGCCCCGAAACCACCAAAGCCTATGGGCCCAGCTCGACCTCCCCCTCCTCCTGTGAGAGCTCTTCGGCCCCTGCCACAACGCCAGGGCCCTCACCCTCCTTCATCTGTTCTAGGTGAATCAAAAACAACCGATAACAGCTCTCAGTGATGTGTGTCGGGTCCCCGCTATGATAACAGTGACTTTATCAAATGTTTACAGAACAAGCGGGAACCCAGTGTGCCTGTAGCTTTCTCTATTTCTGTTTTATTACGTGATAGAAAGCCTAAGGCCTTTTCAAACCGTTTGGCAAACCCATTTAATCTGCTACCTATTACACGTCAAACTAAGACTACTGTAGAGACAGAAAGTAAGACTGTTAAGTTAGCACTTCTAAACATACGCTCACTTAAAAATAAATCACTTCTAGTCAATGACTTAATAACCACAAACAACCTAGATTTTATGCTTCTAAATGAAACATGGCTTGAAGACAGCTGCAGTGCAACAATCCTGAATGAAACAGCCCCTCCTAACTTTACTTTTATGAGTGTCTGCAGAGCTGTTAGGAAAGGTGGAGGTGTTGCTGCTCTATTTAAAGATGTCTATCAATGCAAGCAAGTGTCATTTGGTGATTACTTGTCTTTCGAATACTTGGGTATTGTATTAAAAGGTGCTCCTCGCATTTTACTTATAGTTATCTACAGGCCTCCAAAATACTCTGCAGCCTTTGTGGAGGACTTTACAGAACTGTTATCAGCAATTTCCTCAGAGTTTGACTGTTTTGCTATTACTGGGGACTTTAACATCCACATAGAAAATGCAGAATCCAATATGGCAAAAGAAATCATAACTGTTTTGAATACTTTTGATCTGACTCAGCATGTACATGGACCTACACACAATCGTGGACACACTCTAGATTTAATTATCAGTAAGGGTCTAAACATTTCATCCATTGTCATTAAGGATGTAGCGCTATCTGATCATTTCTGTATTTTCTTTGAAATATTGATCTGTCCGACTGTTGAAGCTAGATCTGTCTCGGTCAAAAAGCGATGCTTAAATGAGAACACTAGTGCACTATTTATGAAGGCTATATCTTTAACACCAAGCATATCTGCAGACTCTGTTGATTTTCTCCTTGATTCTTTTAACTCAAAAGTACAGAATGTTATTGATAACATTGCTCCTGTGAAAGTCAGGAAGAAAAGTGGCAGACAAAAAGCACCGTGGAGAAACTCAACAGCAGTGCAAAATATGAAAAGACAATGCAGAAAAGCTGAGCGCATGTGGCGAAAGACAAAACTTGAAATCCATTATAACATCTATAAAGATATTCTTCATGCTTTCAATGTGGAATTAGGCAAAGCTAGACAGACCTTCTTCTCAAATATTATAAACAGAAACTTAATCAACACCCGCACTCTTTTTGCTACAGTAGAGAGACTAACAAACCCCCCAAGTCAGATTCCCAGTGAAATGCTCTCAGACAGCAAATGTTGTGAGTTTGCTTCCTTCTTCTCTGAGAAAATTAATAATATCAGAAAGGCGATCAGCACATCCTTGAGCTGCACTGGGGTAAAACAGATCAGATCACAACCTCAGAAAGTAGCTATTATGTCTGATTTCGAAGCAATTGATGGTAAAATTTTGGAAGAAACAGTACAGCACCTTAAAACATCAACCTGCACCCTTGACAGGTGAAGAAGCAGATCTCCTAGAAGTGGTAAATGCCTCACTTCTCTCTGGGACTTTTCCAAAATCCCTGAAAACTGCAGTTGTTAAGCCCCTCCTGAAAAAGAGCAATCTGGATAACACCATACTGAGCAACTACAGGCCAATCTCAAATCTTCCTTTCATAGGCAAGATCATTGAAAAAGTTGTTTTCAATCAGCTGAACAAGTTCTTAAGCTTGAATGGATACTTTGATAACTTTCAATCTGGTATCTGACCTCATCACAGCACAGAGACAGCACTCATAAAGATAATAAATGATATTCGCCTAAACACGGATTCAGGTAAATTATCAGTGCTGGTTCTACTTGACCTCAGTGCTGCGTTTGACACTGTCGATCACAACATTCTTCTTGACAGGCTCGAAAACTGGGTTGGGCTTTCTGGGATGGTCCTTAAATGGTTCAGGTCATACTTAGAAGGGAGAGGTTATTATGTGAGTATCGGTGACCATAAGTCTGAGTGGACATCCATGACATGCGGAGTCCCTCAAGGTTCAATACTTGCACCCCTCCTGTTCAACCTATATATGCTGCCACTGAGCCAAATAATGAGAAAGAACCAAATTGCATATCACAGCTATGCAGATGACACCCAGATTTACCTAGCCCTCTCACCTAACGACTACAGCCCCATTGACTCCCTGTGCCAATGCATTGATGAAATTAAAAATTGGATGTGCCTAAACTTCCTTCAGTTAAACAAAGACAAAACTGAAGTCATTGCGTTTGGAAACAAAGACGAAGTTCTCAAAGTGAACACGTACCTTCACTCTAGGGGTCAAACAACTAAAAATCAAGTCAGGAATCTTGGTGTGATTCTGGAGTCAGACCTGAGTTTCAGTAGCCATGTAAAGACAATAACTAAATCAGCATATTATCATCTCAAAAATATTGCAAGAATTAGATGCTTTGTCTCCAGTCAAGACTTAGAGAAACTTGTTCATGCTTTCATCACCAGCAGGGTGGATTACTGTAATGGGCTCCTCACTGGCCTTCCCAAAAAGACCATAAGACAACTGCAGCTCGTACAGAACGCTGCTGCCAGGATACTGAGCAGAACCCGAAAACATGAACACATCACACCAGTCCTCAGGTCCTTGCACTGGCTTCCAGTTGCATTTAGAATTGATTTTAAAGTACTGCTACTCGTTTATAAATCACTCAATGGCCTAGGACCCCAATACATTGCAGATATGCTCATAGAATATAAACCTAACAGATCACTCAGATCATCAGGATCAACACACTTAAAAATACCAAGGGTTCACTCAAAGCAAGGAGAGTCTGCTTTTAGCTGTTATGCCAGCCGCAGCTGGAACCAGCTTCCAGAAGAGATCAGGTGTGCTCCTACAGTAGCCACATTTAAATCCAGACTCAAAACACATCTTTTTATCTATGCATTTGCTGATTGAGCACTGTGCTATGTCCGAACTGTTTGCACTTTATTTTATACGTATTATCTTTTTATTCTTTAAATTCCTTTTCCTGTTTTTATTTCATTTTTAATGTATTTTATATCTTTTATGTATCATCTTGATTCTGACTTTTAATGCATTTTAAATATTGTGGTAAAATTCTCTGTTTTTACTGTTATTTCTATTCCTTATGTTCTATTTTTATTATTATTCTTTATGTAAAGCACTTTGAATTACCATTGTGTATGAAATGTGCTATACAAATAAAATTGCCTTGCCTTGCCTAAAGAAGTTAAAGGGATAGTTCACCCAAAAATAATTTTAATTTTAGTCATCATTTACTCACCCTCAGGTTGTTTCAAACATGTATTCATTTCTTTGTTCTGTTGAACACAAAGAAAGATTTTTTGAAGAATGTGTTAAACTGAACAGTTCTGGGGCACCATTGACTTCCATAGTATTTTTTTTTTTCTACTATAGAAGTCAATGGTGCCCCAAAGCAGCCTGGTTACAAACTTTCTTCAAAATATCTTCCTTTGGGTTCAACAGAACAAAGAAATGAATACATGTTTGAAACAACCTGAGGGTGAGTAAATGATGATTGAATTCTCATTTTTGAACGAGCTCTTAATGCATTATAGTCCTTCACGTCTATTGCAATCTCAGAACTCCTTCCTTCCCTTTCCTTTCCCTATGTATGGATAAAACGTTATCAAAATTATTCCAGTTCGCATAGCTCCGTGGACACAACTCATTTTTCTGTATTACCAGACAAGTAATTTGGCAAATATCACTTCTTTTTTTTTTTTTTTTTAAGACCAAGCTTCTGCACACATACATACTCAAACACGCAAACCTATAGACTAAACATGTATATGAACGGCAAGAATGCATTAAAGGGTAACACTTTACAATAACAGTACATGAATAACCATGAACTAATACCTAAATTAATAGTTACTTCAACATGAACTCATGATTAGTTAAGATATTAACTAATGAAGAGTGATCCTTAACTACGACAGGAGTCATAAGGATTCATGCATGAAAACAGAAGCCTTAACTACGCGTTAATACATGTTTGATAATTAATTGATTAATTAACATTTAGGGGTAAACTAAATAAATCAGCCTCCATAAGAGTAAACAAGAAGTACTCTGAATTTGAATTAAACGTGATTTAATACTGTCATAATTTACACTGTAATATCATAATCTGCCATCTGCAGCTTTGTGACAAATAATTGCAATGACACATGATTATTTAGCCATTAATTACATAGATCTGTCTAATCAAATGTGGAAAATAGACTAACTACCACTAATAAATTTAATTTGATCTAAACTGTTTTCTGATTTTTATAGTTCATTTATATTTAGTCATAGCTAAATAGTCATAGTTTATTCCCGGAACTAAAGTATGTAGGGTTTGTTTCTGGCGGGACACTCATTAGTGGCGCATGCTAGGTGTTCTCTTGGCGTGTTTGTTGTGTTGCTGGCATTTTAAACTAATAAATGTTGACTGCTTTGGTAAGCCGAATTCATAATTAAAGACATATTTACATGTATGTTTTATTGGGATTTTCAGGAGGTTATGTGCAGTTATTAACTGTATTTGTATTTTTGTCGTTTAAATGTATATGCTTTGATTAGCATTAGCTTGTGGACGCGTGCGATTTTACATGTAAATGTGCCTTATGTGTGTCTTTACAGGTATGTTTATGGCTTGCTTTCAAGTCCATATATGTTTAATTATATAAATAAAAATAAAATACAAATACTTTTTATTTTAGTTTTTTTGTACTGGGGTGTAAAGGAATAAGGATGGCACTCTATAGTGTTTATTCATATATTAGTTAATGATGTGTGATATGTGCATCATGTCATGACTTTACTTGAGGGGGCACAATCATAATTAACTCATTATTAACTAAGCATATACTAACATCAACTAATGGTTTGTTAATGTATACTTGTGTCATGACTTTACTTGAGGGGGCACAATCATAATTAATTCACTGTTAACTACTTACCAAATTCAGCTCATGATTGTCATTAACTTACTATCAAATACACATGTACTAACACAACTATATAAGTATTCAGCCCAGTTAAGTGATGTTGTGTGACTTTTCAAAAAGTCAGAGAATGGAGGTACAGTATGATCACGGCCTGCGTCTGGATGGAGAGTGATCTTCTGAATCTGATCCCAGCAAACGTTCCCTGACCTTAGTTCATGTTTCCTGTTTGGTTATTTTTTTGGGAACCGATTCCTCAGGAACTGATGTAAGTCACAGTAGTTTAGTTTGATAGGAAAGAATATCACAAAACAGATTAAGACCTTTTAAGATAAATAGTGTATTTAGTATTTTATATGTTTGATAGGGAGGGTCAGTGAAAATAATGGCAAACTAATCCTGTGCCTTTCAATAATGTTTATAATGAAGCTGCTGATGTCAGTAGTTTAAATTCTGACAATAATAAATTGTTTAAATTTATTTCAAAGTCCAAATATGTATTATTCCTTCTTATAGAGACTGTTTGATTTAGTTTACCCTAAATGTTAATTAATGCATTAATTATTAAACATGTATTAACGCGTAGTTAAGGCTTCTGTTTTCATGCATGAATCCCTATGACTCCTGTCGTAGTTAAGGATCACGCTTCATTAGTTCATATCTTAACTAATCTTGAGTTCATGTTGAAGTAACTATTAACTCAGGTATTAGTTCATGGTTATTCATGTACTGTTATTGTAAAGTGTTACCCATTAAAGGTATTCGGTTTCAGTAGGAAAGGTGTCATTTAAGCGCCCCCTAACATAATAATTAACAATTTTTACAACGGAAGTGATTCAATCAAAAACCTACTTCAGCTTGATAATAATTTTCCTATTGTCACTGTGAAGCTGCTTTGAAACAATATGAATTGTGAAAAGCTCTATATAAATGAAGATGACTTGACTTGACTTTGTCACCATCTCTGTTTGAAACCTGCAGTTGCACTGATTTGCGGAATTATCTTTACGTGGGATGTGCTTTGGCACGGCTCCTCAGCGTGGATGAATCTTCCGAGCAGGGAGGAGAAATAAACAGAGCTTGAAGGTCCTTGATTTATTGTAAAACTTTTTTCAGTTGGGCAGAACAAAAGCGGATGACATGTTACTTATTCAGATGACATTTTCTGGTGAAACTTCTTATTTTGAACATATATAAAAGATGTAGCCTCTGATATTACTATGTACAGTGAAGATCCACACTGGTGCATTGACTGACAGCCCCATCACATAGCTGCAGCTGCACCTCAAAACATTAGTTGCTCCTGGGAGGGTGAAGGCTATCTTCCACCCTATATCTGGCTACATGCCCTCTAATGTGCCTAGATCTACCGTTCTTCATGACTTTCATACTCTACAGCATGTATTGGCAGAAGGGGAGGGACTTCATTTACTCTGCCCTGTTCAGTTTTATGTTCAAAGATCTTCTCGCTGGAGGAAATCAGATCCTCAGGATCCCCGGCCTCCAAGCAGACAATTAGCAACTGGATTGTCGAGGCAATTTCTTTGGCTGGCCAGGTGTACAGTGTGCCCTCACTGCATACTTTCATGAGATTTTATAGTTTGCATCCTAAGCTGTGCCTGGACAGTTTCACACTAGGACAGACAACACTTGGCATGGCGCCTTGGGCACTGCATTGCCCAAAGTGTTATCATGATGATGCAGGTGAGTTCCCTAAAAAGGGAACGTCTTGGGTTACGACTGTATCCCTTATTCCCTGAGAAGAGATTGAGATGCTGCATCCCTTTGCTATGCCTTCGTATACCTTTTCAACCTTTTAGAAGCTGACCAGGATTGGTCTAGTTTCACATGTTTCAGATACTTGCACGCTGAGGGTGTTCCCCAAACTGTCAATTCACTGTCCTGTTCCCTTCTCAAGGAACAAAAGTTACAGACATAACACGAGTCATTTTCTCACCTGAATACTTGAGCGTGTATCTGACTGAGGTCTTGAGTTGATTTTTGAGAGTAAGCTGACATCTCCACTCTCTGTTGTCATCTTCATTCAGGAGTGTTGTAGTCAGAGTGATGATACAGAGATCTGATGAGAATAATATCTGATATCTGGAGTCTGTCTTCAGATCAACACCAGCCTGATTCACCCACAACAGCTGAAGTCCCTCAGAACGAACCCAATAATCACAGGAGAATCCAAAATATGAATACAACTGACAGGAGAGAGTCACAGAGCGACCTGGACTGATCTCAGTCTGTGAGGATGATGAAGATGAAGATGATGATGATGGAGACACTGAAACTGAACACAAAACACAGATGCTTCAATAATCATGTAAGATTAAAGACAAATACAGTGGTGTGAAAAAGTGCTGTTTTTTTTTTTTTTTTTGTCACACTTTTAGAGCCCGGTACGTCACACAGGAGAGAAAAAAAAAACAATCCGTGCCGATGGTTTTGCAGTCCGTTCCCTCAGTTTATAAACCGTGCTCATGAATTTTGAAATTTCAAATCCGTGCGCTCACACACACATTCTGCTGCAGATGGCTGTGTAATCCATCAGAATGTCACGGGAGATATAAAAGGGATTGAAAAGCTCTGGCTTCTTTATTGTTTATTTATTTAAGACAGAGTCCAGAATGACCCTCCTCTTCCCCACCCTCTCTCAAACAAAACAGTTGAGCGAATCTCACAAATAATGCCAAGAAATATTTTTACCCCAAAAACCAAAAGATAAATTCAATGCAAAAATGTATTTTTTTTAAAGAAATGTAACCATGTAAACCGTGCTCAGGAATTTTTAAACTGTTTCTCGGTTTAACAAATCGTGCCCACGGATTAATAAACCGTACCCACAAATTTCAAATCCGTGCTCTCAGATTTTGCAAACTGTAGCCTCAGTTTTTAAATCCGTGCCCACAAATTCATAATCCGTGCGCACGCTTTCACAATCCTTTCCCACGGGTTTGCAAAAACTGTACTCACAGATTCATTTTAGAAGAAGAACAGCAAACTACCCCAGGTGAAAAAATACTATCGTAAATATTATAGTGTTTTTGAACCATACTATAGTAAATTGTAGTATACTGCATATATTATAATATTTACAACACTTTGTTAATGAATGCTACAGCATACTGTAGTATTAACTATAGTGAACTCATAAACTGTCATAAATACTGTAGTATACTTTAGTTTTTACTGCAGTAAACTGTAGTGTATATTGTAGTATAACATACCCTAAAGTTGTAGAAAATATTGGGTAAAGTAATTTGTTTATATTACTAGTGGTTATATTATCACAGCAACTATAGAATTTCCACAATAAATTAATTCAGGTACTTTACTATATATGGTTCAAAAACACTGTAGTATTTACAATAAATTACTATAGTATTTTTTCACCTGGGCCAGGTACGCCTTAACAAATCTTTGTTTTATTGTGTATTATTCATCAAATTATATTAACTGCAGTGATTCTCTATCAACGGGTAGCGGAATACAATGATTTAATAAGAATTATGTGCGTCAAAATCTTGTTTATTTGTGATAATCTTAGTACTTTATTATTATTGCTAATAAACCTGGCATTGTGTATTATGACTGACTTTTAATTTCTTTGTTCCTCTTTTCTTCTTCTAAATACATGTAGCCTAAATGCAACAATAGGCAAATAATAATAACAATTAGTTTTTTATTGTATTTATTTTTAAATGTAGCCTATTTATTTATAAATTATTTTTTAATTTATGACTATAAATGAGTGCACTTAAGACAGTAGGTTTATCATAAAATAATTAATGAATGCTTTATTTTTAAAAATACTTTTTACAGTTTTAGAAATGTTTGTGTAGTATTCATTCTTAACATGAAGATTTGTTTTAGTGATTTTATTATACTAAGCTTTTTGCTAAGCTTTTTGCCCAAAATGGACTTTAAAAGATAAAAAATAATGGAAATTCTCAAATGAATTCTGAATGGTAAGTTCAGGAAATTCTCTATTTTGTAAAATAAAGTTTATTTATTTACAATAGCCTATGCATCCCACACCTAAATAGGTGGCCTGGTTGAATTTTCTGGCAAAGATTGCGGGGCCACAAATCCGTGAGTACAGATTTTACAAACCCGTGGGAACGGATTGTGAAAGCGTGCGCACGGATTATGAATTTGTGGGAACGGATTTAAAAACTGAGGGTACGGTTTGCAAAATCTGACTGGACGGATTTGAAATTTGTGGGTATTAATCTGTGGGCACAATTTGTTAAACTGAGGGAACAGTTTAAGTATTTGTGAGCACGGTTTATAAACTGAGGGAACGGATTGCAAAACCGTCAGCACGGATTTTTTTTTTTTTTTTTCTCCTGTAGGTGACGTGCCGGGCTCCATACACTTTAATGTTTCAGATCATCAAACAAATTTAAATATGAATCAAAGATAACACAAGTAAACACAACATGCAGTTTTTAAATTAAGGTTTTTATCATGAAGGAAAAACAAAATCCAAACCCACATGGCCCTGTGTGAAAAAGTGCTTGACCCCGCTGTTAAGACATACCTTAACTGTGGTTTATCACACCTGAGTTCAGTTTCTCTAGCCACACCCAGACCTGATTACTGCCACACCTGTTCACGATCAAGAAATCACTTAAATAGGACCTGCCTGACAAAGTGAAGTACAAACCCGATTCCAAAAAAGTTGGGACACTGTACAAATTGTGAATAAAAACAGAATGCAATGATGTGGAAGTTTCAGATTTCAATATTTTATTCAGAATACAACATAGATGACATATCAAATGTTTAAACTGAGTATCATTTTGTATCATGTATCATTTTAAGGGAAAAACAAGTTGATTTTAAATTTCATGGCATCAACACATCTCAAAAAAGTTGGGACAAGGCCATGTTTACCACTGTGTGGCATCCCCTCTTCTTTTTATAACAGTCTGCAAACGTCTGGGGACTGAGGAGACAAGTTGCTCAAGTTTAGGAATAGGAATGTTGTCCCATTCTTGTCTAATACAGGCTTCTAGTTGGTCAACTGTCTTAGGTCTTTTTTGTCGCATCTTCCTCTTTATGATGCGCCAAATGTTTTCTGTGGGTGAAAGATCTGGACTGCAGGCTGGCCATTTCAGTACCCGGATCCTTCTTCTACGCAGCCATGATGTTGTAATTGATGCAGTATGTGGTCTGGCATTGTCATGTTGGAAAATGCAAGGTCTTCCCTGAAAGAGACGATGTCTGGATGGGGGCATATGTTGTTCTAGAACTTGGATATACCTTTCAGCATTGATGGTGCCTTTCCAGATGTGTAAGCTGCCCATGCCACACACACTCATGCAACCCCATACCACCAGAGATGCAGGCTTCTGAACTGAGCGCTGATAACAACTTGGGTTGTCCTTGTCCTCTTTAGTCCGGATGACATGGCATCCCAGTTTTCCAAAAAGAACTTCAAATTTTGATTCGTCTGACCACAGAACAGTTTTCCACTTTGCCACAGTCCATTTTAAATGAGCCTTGGCCCAGAGAAAACGCCTGCACTTCTGGATCATGTTTAGATATGGCTTCTTTTTTGACCTATAGAGTTTTAGCCGGCAACGGCGAATGGCACGGTGGATTGTGTTCACCGACAATGTTTTCTGGAAGTATTCCTGAGCCCATGTTGTGATTTCCATTACAGTAGCATTCCTGTATGTGATGCAGTGCCGTCTAAGGGCCTGAAGATCATGGGCATCCAGTATGGTTTTCCGGCCTTGACCCTTACGCACAGAGATTGTTCCAGATTCTCTGAATCTTTGGATGATATTATGCACTGTAGATGATGATAACTTCAAACCCTTTGCAATTTTTCTCTAAGAAACTCCTTTCTGATATTGCTCCACTATTTTTGGCCGCAGCATTGGGGGAATTGGTGATCCTCTGCCCATCTTGACTTCTGAGAGACACTGCCACTCTGAGAGGCTCTTTTTATACCCAATCATGTTGCCAATTGACCTAATAAGTTGCAAATTGGTCCTCCAGCTGTTCCTTATATGTACATTTAACTTTTCTGGCCTCTTATTGCTGCCTGTCCCAACTTTTTTGGAATGTGTAGCTCTCATGAAATCCAAAATGGGCCAATATTTGGCATGACATTTCAAAATGTCTCACTTTCAACATTTGATATGTTATCTATATTCTATTGCGAATAAAATATAAGATTATGAGATTTGTAAATTATTGCATTCCTTTTTTATTCACAGTTTGTATAGTGTCCCAACTTTTTTGGAATTGGGTTTGTAGACCAAAAGATCCTCAAAAGCTACACATCATGTTGAGATCCATAGAAATTTGAGATTTGAGACATAGAGATTTGATTTTCCTGCTCAGACAAAAACTGAGATCAAGTGCCCTGCAATAAAGCAAAAAAACTCATCTGGAGAGAATAGCATAGGACAACGCCTTGCCTTCACAACATCTACAGCAGGGATGGGCAACTTCAGTCCTGGAGGGCCACTGCCCAGCAGAGTTTAGCTCCAACCCTAATCAAACACACCTGAACCAGCTAATCAAGGTCTTTAGGATTAGTAGAAAGTTATAGGCAAGTGAGTTTTTATCAGGGATGGAGATAAACTCTGCAGGACACTGGCCCTCCAGAACCGGAGTTGCCCATCCCTGATCTACAGGATGCACCTTAATTGGTTATTTGTGTTATTTGTTTTTGGCACGATACACTTTTACCTGACATCTATCAGTCTGGAAAAGTTATAAAGCCATTTCTAAAGCTTTGGGACTCCAGCAAACCACAGTGAGAGCCATTTTCCACAAATGGAGAAAACATGGAACAGTAGTGAACGTTCCCAGGAGTGGCCGGCCGGCCGGCAAAAATCACCCCAAGAGCGCAGCGACGACTCATCCAAGAGGTCACAATAGACCCCACAGCAACATCCAAAGAACTGCAGGCCTCACTTGCCTCAGTTAAGGACAGTGTTCATGACTCCACCATAAGAAAGAGATGGGGCAAAAATGGCCTGCATGGCAGAGTAACAAGACGAAAACCACTGCTGAGCAAAAAGAACATAAAGGCTCGTCTCAGTTTTGAACATCTTGAACAGCTTTGAACACATTTGATGATCTTAACAGCATTTCAGAAAAAGAACATCATACCAGCAGTAAAATATGGTGGTGGTAGTGTGATGGTCTGGGGCTATTTTGCTGCTTCAGGACCTGGAAGACTTGCTGTGATAAATGAACCATGTATTCTGCTGTCTACCAAAAAATCCTGAAGGACAATGTCCAGCCATCTGTTCATGACCTAAAGCTGAAGTGAACTTGGGTTCTGCAAAACTCCTCCACAGAGCTGTAACAGACTCATTGCAAGTTATCGCAAGCGCTTGATTGAGTTGTTGCTGCTAAGGGTGGCCCAACCAGTTATTAGGTTCAGGGGGCAAGCACTTTTTCACACAGGGTCATGTGGGTTTGGATTTTGTTTTCCCTTCATAATAAAAACCTTCATTTAAAAACTGCATGTTGTGTTTAATTGTGTTATCTTTGATTCATATTTAAATTTGTTTGATGATCTGAAACATTATTATGGGCCTGTTTTGCTTGTGGAGCGGGACTTATGAGGTATTCATCATGTGAAACATGATGTTTTGGTTCTCTGATTTGCCCCCTTCTGTTACCCTCTGGTTTTCGTTAGTTTTGGGTTGCTTTGTTGTGATTATTCATTTGCTTTATGTATTAGTTTAGTTTGGGGCTTTAGGTTTGCAGGCCTGTTTGGTATGTTGGAAGGTTTATTATTTTCTGTTACTTACTTAGTAATTTACTTTTCCTTAGCAGTGCTTTCAATGTTAATTATTGTGATATGTAAATTCAGTTTTGTTAATAAACATTTTTTGATTCACTTTCGTTCTCGTTGCCTCCCTCATTTGTCGCGGCACTGAGCCGATTGTGACAAGGGGGCAAGCACTTTTTCACACAACTGTAACTGATTTTTACATAAATAAATACATAATTTTACATAATTGTAAACTTACCATGAAGAACATGCAGAGAAACACTCGCACCAGTTCCTTGTTGTTTGTCATTCACATATTGTCGGCAGAAGTAAGATCCAGAATCATCTTCTGTGACGTTCTTGATGTTCAGAGAGCAGTCAGACCCCAGACTCAGTCTCTCATGTCTCTCTGTATGTTTATTCTTTATCCCTAATTCAATCAGTTTAACTGCTGCTGAACCTCTGAATCTGTTATAGTAGATCCATGTAGTTGATGTACAGTCAGAAAGAGCATTATTACAGGGCAGACGGACATTTTCACCAGAACTGATGAACACATCATCTCATCCACTTCACTGGTACCTGAAACACAATATATTTGACTGATCATTCTTATATATTAATAAATGTAGATATAAAACATACCAACATTAAAAGCAGAAGATGCAGATCATTCAGTATTTTTTCCCCTCACTGAACACAAACATCACACGCTCCAGAATAAACATTTTTTCTTTATTAGAGAGCTGTTTGAATCATTCTTAAATATGAAAATAATTGTTCATCATCAGATGACAGTATCAGGAATAATACAGTATGATCTGTATGAAACACGACACAACAAGAATAAACTGAGCATGTTCAAATCAACTCTTTCCAGACTAATTCCACTAAATGTCTTTAGAGAAAATCCAGATTTCTTTACCTGTGAGAAGTGAAGAGAGAATGATCAGTCCCAGCAGACACAGATCACACTGATCAGCCATTTTCTGTTTCTGTCAGTCTTTCTCTTCATTATATAGTTACAGCTCCTCCTTTAATCATCATCAGCTCCTCCTGTGGTTGAGAACTTCCTCTGATCTCATCAACTGAGTGTTTAGTCCTGACACTAAGATACAGCTCTGCATTTCACTGACAGTCACTAAAGTCAAGACAAGAAGTGATCAGAAAGATCTCTGCTGTGAAACTGTGTTTAATGTGAAAAGCTCTGGAACAGAAAGTGAGCTGAACTGGACAGTGACATCCAGAAACCAACTAACTCCAAATGAAAGGATTGTGTTTGGCACTGAACAAAGTGCTTTGAATGATCAGTTCAACAAAAATCAGTATAAACATATTTTTCCTCTCATTGTAGCTGCTGATTATTTGAAAACACAACTTCATCATAATGAAATAAAGTCATGTCTAAGTGACCAGATTCAGTGATCTGAGAGTCATTTTTGTCATTTGCACAATCTTTTCGCATCACATCACTACTATAATTTTAAAAGGGTTTGTTATTTAGGCAAAGTATAAAAGTATAGATCAAGTATAGAGTATATAGTATATAGTTATGTTATGACTTCACTGTTGAGGCACATGACTGTTAATTAACTGATTCAAAATTAATTAAAATTGAGGAGAGACCCCTGATATGATTGTAAAGCGCTTTGGGTGTACAGTAGTACATATGAAAGCGCTATATAAATGCCTCATTCATTTATTCATTTATTCATTCATTCATTTAAAAAACCCATAACCAATAACATATTACTAATGTTTCCATTTGTGTGTTGCTCTGTTCTCTGCCTTCACATGTTCACAGGTTTTAGCACGCATACATTGTTTTTGTGAGTGCACAATGAGGCTTTTACTAGGTCAAACGGCTACTAAGTTTGTGAAACCACAAATTCACATCCTTCAGAAGTGAAGCAGTTTAAATGAGCAGATGCATCAACATCACACTTCATCTACAGCTAGATTCCTCAGAGTAAGATAAATAATCTGTGATGTGTTCAGACACAAACAAAATTACTATTTCATAAAGGTAAATACTCTTTTGGTTAAGCAGCATAATTTCCTAAATTAAATATTAAACATAAAAAAAGATTCTTCTGTTTACTTAAAAGATAATATAAAAGCACATTTACTTTTATCCCATAAAATCATAGGGTTTCATTTTTAAAACAGAACTACTGACTAAAAAAGCATCATTTGTTAAATTATAAATTGCCTTTATTGTTATCCAAACTGTAATTGTGTAAGTTCATGGAACAACTTATGTTTTTAAGAGTGTACAATTATGAAATAATCACATTTCTCTTTTTTTTTACACTAGTACTCAGAGTTTGTGTTTGTGAAACCACAAACAGAGCAGATCTTTAGAGATGTTCATGGGCTAAACCGCTTTACATGATCTGATTTATCAAGATCACACTTCAGATATAGATTCTTCTCTGAAAGATAAATACATTTCTGTGAACCAAAACTAGCTTCATAGTTGCACATTAAAGGATGTTCTGAAAAAATGCATATAGATCATTTCTTTTGTCTGCTTATGAACCTCATAAGACAAATGTCCTGTTGTAAAGGCTACTTTAAAAGAGGAATTTTAATCTGACATCGCACGTCACCTTCCAGCTGAGCAGTCTTCTGTTGAACCAATCGCTGAAAGGACATTTATGCAATCGGACCTTTTGTGTTTTAAAGACTGTTCCACAGGTGCATGTGCAGAAATTGTTAATGGTTAATAAATTGCTATGCAATTTATACACTATGCAATAAATATCTGTACCCTTCATGTGTCTTATGAGATGATACTCCTGTAGGAAGATACAGTGGGTAAGAAAAGTATTCAGACCCCCTTAAATTGTTCACTCTTTGTTATATTGCAGCCATTTGCTAAAATCATTTAAGTTCATTTTTTCCTCATTAATGTACACACAGCACCCCATATTGACAGAAAAACACAGAATTGTATTCAGACCCTTTGCTGTGACACTCATATATTTAACTCAGGTGCTGTCCATTTCTTCTGATCATCCTTGAGATGGTTCTACACCTTCATTTGAGTCCAGCTGTGTTTGATTATACTGATTGGACTTGATTAGGAAAGCCACACACCTGTCTATATAAGACCTTACAGCTCACAGTGCATGTCAGAGCAAATGAGAATCATGAGGTCAAAGGAACTGTCTGAAGAGCTCAGAGACAGAATTGTGGCAAAGCACAGATCTGGCCAAGGTTACAAAAAAATTTCTGCTACACTTAAGGTTCCTAAGGGCACAGTGGCCTCCATAATCCTTAAATGGAAGACGTTTGGGATGACCAGAACCCTTCCTAGAGCTGGCCGTCCGGCCAAACTGAGCTATCGGGGGAGAAGAACCTTGGTGAGAGAGGTAAAGAAGAACCCAAAGATCACTGTGGCTGAGCTCCAGAGATGCAGTCGGGAGATGGGAGAAAGTTGTAGAAAGTCAACCATCACTGCAGCCCTCCACCAGTCGGGGCTTTATGGCAGAGTGGCCCGACGGAAGCCTCTGCTCAGTGCAAGACACGTGAAAGCCCGCATGGAGTTTGCTGAAAAACACCTGAAGGACTCCAAGATGGTGAGAAATAAGATTCTCTGGTCTGATGAGACAAAGACAGAACTTTTGGCCTTAATTCTAAGCGGTATGTGTGGAGAAAACCAGGCACTGCTCATCACCTGTCCAATACAGTCCCAACAGTGAAGCATGGTGGTGGCAGCATCATGCTGTGGGGGTGTTTTTCAGCTGCAGGGACAGGATGACTGGTTGCAATCGAGGGAAAGATGAATGCGACCAAGTACAGGGATATCCTGGACGAAAACCTTCTCCAGAGTGGTCAGGACCTCAGACTGGGCCGAAGGTTTACCTTCCAACAAGACAATGACCCTAAGCACACAGCTAAAATAACGAAGGAGTGGCTTCACAACAACTCTGTGACTGTTCTTGAATGGCCCAGCCAGAGCCCTGACTTAAACCAAACTGAGCATCTCTGGAGAGACCTAAAAATGTCTGTCCACCAACATTTACCATCCAACCTGACAGAACTGGAGAGGATCTACAAGGAGGAATGGCAGAGGATCCCCAAATCCAGGTGTGAAAAACTTGTTGCATCTTTCCCAAAAAGACTCATGGCTGTATTAGATCAAAGGGTGCTTCTACTAAATACTGAGCAAAGGGTCTGGATACTTAGGACCATGTGATATTTCAGTTTTTCTTTTTTAATAAATCTACAAAAATGTCAACAATTCTGTGTTTTTCTGTCAATATGGGGTGCTGTGTGTACATTAATGAGGAAAAAAAATGAACTTAAATGATTTAAATGGCTGCAATATAACAAAGAGTGAAAAATTTAAGGGGGTCTGAATACTTTCCGTACCCACTGTACACCATCTCATAAAATCACTGATTGGGTTCTGTAAAGAATAAAGAAATGTTAGAGGGCTATGATCTGTTTAAACCACCCATGGTCCTCCACCTGAACACTGATAAACCTCCAAAAGTTTAAGTGCCCAAATTAGACCTAGGGCTTTTTTTAATAGCCTTGTGTGACTGGTTCACCAGGGTCTAGCCCCTCGTCACCAGAACAGGCACCCCAGGAACAAGATATTTCCACTCCTGTGCTAGCTGGAGATGCGTGAGGAGGGACCCGGAACTTCAACCAGTATTACAGAGGCCGCATCCGAAGAAGGCCGAGCTGCAGAACCGGGAAGGCGGAAGCCATCAGCCCTAGTATCCTCTGGAAGAACTTCAGAGGGAAATAGGCTCTGTTCCTGACTGATGCTGCGAGCTGCTGAATGGCCAGAGCGCGCTCTGGAGAGACTACAGCCGTCATACGGACTGAGTCGAAAACTGCACCCAGGAACGTTATACGCTGGCTGGGGAGCAGTGAGCTCTTGGCAAAGTTGACCCTGAGACCCAGGCACTCCATGTGGCTGAGTAACACGGAGCTGTGATGCTCCAGCTCGGCTCGTGACTGGGCTAGGATGAGCCAGTCGTCGAGGTAATTGAGAACCCGGATTCCCATCTGTCTCAGTGGGGAAAGCGTTCATGCACTTGGTAAAAGTGTGAGGAGCTAGGCACAGCCCGAATGGAAGGACCGTATATTGGTAAGCCACACCCTCGAATGCGAATCTCAAGAATCGCCTGTGATGGGGGGCTATCTGGATGTGAAAGTATGCATCTTTCAGGTCCAGCGAGCAGAACCAGTCCCTGGGGCAAACCTGCGCGAGGATCTGCTTCAGCGTTAGCATCTTGAACTTCCGTCTCATGAGCCTGAGATCTAAGATGGGTCTGAGACCACCATCTTTTTTGGGAACTAGAAAATAACGGCTGTAGAACCCCGAATTGCTCTCTGAGGGGGAAACTATTTCTATAGCTCCTTTCCTCAGAAGAGACGTGACTTCGGCTCCGAGGACATGAGCGTCGTCCGTGTTGACTGAAGTCTGAAGCACCCCGCTGAAGCGCGGGGGCCTTCGGGCGAACTGAAGCGAGTAGCCTCGACTTACGGTCCCCAGAACCCAGTTTGACACTCCGGGGATGGCCCGCCTGGCCTCGGCCCACGTGACAAGGGGTTGAATAGTATCGGCTGACGGGCCGCCAATCGGGGACCCGTACACCGGAGAGAGTGGAAGAGGAACTTCGCTCTTTCTTTGAGAAGATAAAATATTTATAGTGTTCGCCATAAGAACGGCGTTTTGCATGGACGCAGCACTGGGCCCAGTTAGCACAACACTGAACATATCTCCCACGCCCGGAGCTGAACGAGGCGGAGGGGGGATGGAACGAACGAGCTTTTGGGGTGGTCCGGCCATGGCGAGACTTTGCCCCATCCTCTTCCTTCCTGAAAACTCAGGAAGGCTTAGGAGGCGTCGGGTCCAGCGTAATCTTAGGCCGGGGTTCCTGACGCTGCCTTGGGAAGGAGGAGTGCTTACGATGGTGCTGTTCCTTGGGTGGTGCTGCCTGAGAGGTAGAGGGGGCAGGTTTGTTCTGCTGAGCCGGCGCAGACTTGGGGCAGCTGGAAGCAGATGTAGAGCTGGAGCGTTTAGGCAGGAAGTGTCGCATAGCCTGGGACGACTTCTGTGCTGCAGTAAAACGCTCCATAAAGCCCTCTACTGCTGGCCGAAGAGACCAGAGGGAGAGACCGGGGCGTCCAAAAAGACCGTCTTGTCCATCTCCCTAATCTCGGTCAGGTTGAGCCACAAACGGCGCTCAAGCACGACCAGGCTGGCCATGGATCGTCCAATGGCCTGAGCTGTGGCCTTTGTGGCACGCAGGGCTAAGTCAGTGGTGCTGTGGAGGTCACGGAAGGCAGGTGCATTCGACGCCGGACTCGTCCAGAGAAAGGAGGAGCTTCGCCTGAAACACCTGGAGAATCGCCATGGTGTGCAGCGCTGAGGCAGCCTGGCCCGTGGACGTGTATGCTCTGCCAGCCAGGGCAGAAGTGGTCCTGCAGGGCTTGGATGGAAGGGCCCTCTTAGTTTTCCAACCCACAGCCGCGGGAGGACAGAGGTGAGCTGCCACTGCTTCGTCCAGGGGCGGTAGATGCTCGTAACCCTTCTCTTCAGAGCCATCCACAGAGGTGAGAGCTGAATAATGTGTAGTTCGTAGGCGGGCAGAATACGGGGCGCGCCACGACTTCGTCAGCTCGTCGTGAACCTCTGGGAAAAACGGGGCGGCGCGCTGGTGAGGGGCCTGGCGGAAACCCGGCAGGAACCACTCGTCGAGCCTGCTCCGTGATGGCTCCTCTGGCGGAGCCTATTCGAGGTCCAAAACCTCTACTGCTTTCGAGAGGATCTCACAGTGAGAACATGAGGTCCCGGTGAGCGTGGCCTCTGCGTGGGGTCTGCCCAGGCAGCCGGGAAAATTGCTCTTTTAGGCGCGCCGGATGGCGGCAGGAGACGGGCTGGCAGGCGGCCGGAAGCGGGCGGCTCGAGCTCTTCGTCGGCGAGCTCAGCAGTCCGCTGCGGGAGCCTCTTCGACGGCGGCGAGAGCTTCTTTCCAGGCGAGCTTCTTCCAGGTGGCAAAGGCTTCAGCTGGAGATCAGCGAGAAGTGATGTGAAGTCGTCGCTGAAGGAGAGAGAACTGAAATCCTATGGCGAAACGCCTGCTTATATAGCCCTAAACCCCGCCCATTTCGGCAGGAATATTCGCGCGCTCTGTTGCCATAGGCCGCGCAGTTATGCCGCGCTGTCATTGGTTCAACAACTTGTCTATGAGTTAACCAATGACGATGCAGTTACACTGCATTATTGAAAAAGGCTTCAGTAACGGTGAAAAAGGAGACCTTTCCCCATACGCAGTACGAGTGAAGTATCGAAAGGGAACAGGAGTTTTGCGCGTCAGTCACTGATAAACTCACGCTGTTTGATTGACAGATTCAGCACGTGCTGCTCCAACGATTGCAAAGGGAACTTTGATCTCTTTCTTTATATAATTTAATCACTGTTACATAACAGATTTTTCCATCCTAAGAGAAACAACGCAAGTTGATGTTTAGTCACGGGTTTGATTTACTGACACACAAAGAACATCTGACTGTACATGAATCATTAATATCAGATGAGGCATTAGAATTAACACAGTTACTGACATGTTGTTGCATTACTGTCGAGTCCAGGCACTGCACAATATTTTGTAATCCTCGACCGCATGTTTATTGCTTGGTAGCTCGATCTGGTTTAGCACCACATAGGCCTATGTTACTTAGGCTACCTATTCTATTGCATGTCATGCGTGAATCGGTGGGCGGGGCTAAACAGGCAGTGATGAAGTAGGCATTGATCTTCTTCTGCAGAGGTGGTGCTTGCTGCCCTTTGATGTCATAGATCCCCACTTTGTAAATCCTGTTGTTTGCTAGGTCTGGTGTCAATTAAAGCTTTTATTAGACTAACACGAAGTTTTCAGCTCTAAAACTTACAGGATATGTCAAAAGCTCAAGGAAAATTTGATTTCTCAGTTCATCACCCCTTTAACAGAACATTTCAATTATATGCAGAGTTGCTGATCGACACAGAACAAACAAAACAAACAAAAAACACTATCAGAGCAAAGCCACTGCATGCACTGCAGCCACTGCATGCCACCATCTTAGACAGAAAAAAACAGTAAATGACTTTAAAATGTAAGATTCAAAGAAAGATTTTTTTTTAATCTTTATTAGTCATATCACATCACATGATCATTGTTGCAGTGAAAGACTTGAGATACTCACCAATGACTGTGACATTAAATATTTTTGTTGTAGTCATTTCTCTAGAGATGGTGAGTTTATATTTTCCCGAGTGGTGTTTCTGATGGTCAGAGATAAAGTCTTTTGGTCCACCTGTAATCTGCTTGTGAATCCAGGATCATCAGTGAAAAAAACTGGAGTGAAGTCATCCCTTCCCCTTATCTGAGATATGAGCAAGTCTTTAGGTCCAAACAGCCACAGAATGGTATCATCGTTCAGTACTTCAGTAAGATTAGTGTGTAGAGTCACAGAATCTCCCTCTATCACCGTTATCGGCTCAGGTTTAGATTCTTCTGTCTCCTTAACAGACACACCTGGAAAACAAACAACCAGTTTTATTGATACTACACTAACTTCAGACCAGCTCAGAAGACAAACAGATACTGGTTTACTGTTCCGGGGTGTGTTTCCCAAAAGCATCATGAGCTAACTATGATGTTCTGTGGAAATCTGTTGGTAACGATGGAACTTCTGAACATTATGGAAAATCATCGCTTTATACAGGTGAAACAATGAACTACACTGCTTTCTTTGAAAACAAAGTCTGTCGTATTGGTACTCAAATAAATACATATTGCCTCATGACATAAATACTCATCAAGAATTGGATTTTATTGCAGTGTGTTATCTCTGTTGGATTTATTGCTAGCAATGCACAACCGGGGTGTAAGTTTTTAATAAAACATAATAAGAAAATATTTAACATTTAGGTCTTGACTGTTCACTAAACTATCAATGAAGATGAACTGTTTACTATGAAATCAGACAGCATGTCACCTGTTGGAGTTTGGGTTCCTTGCCGCTGTCGCCTTTGGCTTGCTTAGTTGGGGACACTTGACATTTGACTTGACATTTGATATTCAACAGTATTCTTGACATTTATTCAACAGTGCTTTGATCTGCCTGCATTGACACTATTCTTTAAGAGCTGCTGTGCAGCCAAAATTATGTACCAGTTATCAATGTAAAGCTGCTTTGACATAATCTGCATTGTAAAAAGCATTAAATTTGATTGCGCAAGGACTTGTTATATTTGAGGGTCTTTGGCATACAAAGGACCAATGGACTGCTGCCACAGGCTGTTTACTTGATGATCTGCAGTAAAGTTAAAGGTACAATATGTATGAGTTTTGGATTAAAATATCCAAAAACCACTCAAACTATGTTATATATGTTGTTGACTTGTGTACATACATTATCCCAAATGTTTTCAAGAATGTTTAAATCCAGAGAAATAAGCAATTTTAAAGGGTAAAAAATAAATAAATAAATAAATAAATAAATAAAAATAAAAACAAAAATAAAAAATTAAATTAAAAGTTAAAATTAAAAGTAATTAAATTAAATTTTAAAAACAAAATAACTACTTAAACCGCCAAACTGCTGAAATCACATGACTTTGGCGCTCCGAACCGCAGATTCGACACGCTGATTCATAACGCTCCGAAGCTTCCTGAAGCAGTGTTTTGAAATCGGCCATCACTATATAAGTCGTTATTTTGTTTATTTGGCGCACCAAAAATATTCTCGTGGCTTTATAATATTAATATTGAGCCACTGTACTCGCATGAACTGATTTAAATATGTTTTTAGTACATTAATGGATCTCGAGAGAGGAAATGTCATTGCTGGCTATGCAGGCCTCACTGAGCCATCGGATTTCAACAAAAATATCTTAATTTGTGTTCTGAAGATGAATGAAGGTCTTACGGGTGTGAAACGACATGAGGGTGAGTAATAAATTACATTATTTTCATTTTTGGGTGAACTAACCCTTTAAGGACACGGACTGTGTCCGTGTGTCACCTATTGATGTCATCATACCCGCGTTACCCTCGATTTCCGGTTTTATTTTGTAGAAACCATGGAAACACCAAAGACGCTTTAATATTTACATGTTTTAATAGACAAGGGAACAACTGTTTTGATATATTTATAGACAGAAAACTAATTATTGTTATATAGCTCAACACGTTTAGTCTTATTGTTTAAATCTAATTGTCTTGATTTTTTGCGAGTACCATGCTTTACCATGCCTCAGAGAAAAACACTATTTTGTGAAGTAGCTAACATAGCATAATCAGATGCAGCTTTATTTTTAGTAACAGTAATACAGCATTTTCTCCATCATACAATACGTTTTAAAATTAATATTCAAACTTGGCATCATCAAGCTACACCTAAATGATTTAAATCTAGCCCTGAATGTTTTTGGCCTGGAACAGGTCCCTGAGTTTAGGGGAAATATTATACAAATAAAGTAAATATTAGTTGTTTAATCTTAGTTTGGTGCTGTCACTGACTGGTGATTGGTGTTCAGTCCAAACTTCTACCCATGAAAGTGCACTGGAATGGCAGTCAAACCTGTGATATCCCACCCGTGAACTCGTACTAGATCGATCTACTCCCAGTTCTGCGCTCTGACGTCACATAGCCCGCGAAACAACAATGGCAGCCCTTACTGGTGCGGTGTTTATGCAAGTGGTACATGGTGAGAAATAGACTTTAGGACAATATAACGTTGCAATCAAATAAATAATAATATAATAATGATAAATAATACACACATGATTATGTATTACAATGTTATGTGTCTGAAACGATAAGTATGTTGAGAAATTATATTGCCCCATGGAAATGTTGGGCATAGCTAATATCAGTCCATTGAGTGCAAGAATAAGTTAATACAAAATACGTTTCCAAATATACAAATAACATAAAATAAAAGGTATAACAACTTCTCTTGCCTTATGTGCCATTTTTCCTCCTCTGTTTCCCTCAAATAAGCAATGAGTAAGCACCTTTGGCCATAGAAATAATTGTTAATGTTAAATTCCAGAATTGAGAATGGTTTATAATCGTGCTGTGCCGTACCAGGCTCATGTAGAAACTGTAACCGTTCCTTACCATTCTAAAGACCGTTCAGCCTCTAGCAGCAAAAATCTACATAGTGTGCCTTTAACTTTAAATGGTAAACTTGGTTATACCCTGTAAATGAACAAATTACACACGCACATGGTATGGATACCACTCTTTTATACAAGAGTTCAGTAAGTTTATATTGTGTTATTTTAGACAAAATATTTTCTATTTTGTTTAATTTTGCCAATGAGACTATAAAGACAAAGCAGATCTGTTCATCTCCAAGCAATTCACAGCAGTGTTTCATTTCTGAATCTGCGTTTTGAACGAACCGAGTAAAATTAATGATTCAGCAGACCATTCTTAAAAGACAATTGCTTGTTATCCACTTAGACATTGATTTCCTCATTTTAAGACATTTTTTTTTTTTTTTTCCCAGAACGCTTTCCTCTGTCCATTTTAAATGAGTAAAACATTACTTGTATTAATCAAGTGAAATCAGCTGCTCACCTTTATGACATACAAGAGCCGTTGCTCTTTACGGACAGTCAATGTCAAAATGGACAGAGCAGCTGAACATTTGAAAAAATTAAAAAATTGTCATTTAAAATGAAAAAAAAAAAAAAAAAAATATATATATATATATATATATTTTAATTTTATTCAAAAAGGTTTTGATAGAATTGTGTTGGCATAATGGCGCCCCCCTCCGCACTGCATATACTGCATACACACACACACTAACTAACAAAAGGAAATATGTACAGCAAATGCTTTTTATTTCTAGTGTTATGGCCATGTGTTAGACTAGAGAGCTGGATATGCGAATTTTATTCGTTATTCGAATTTTATTTGTTTATATGTGGTTTAATTCGAAACCACACTCAAATCTAAGGGGAACACCATGAATATGAATAACTTTCTAGCATACTGAATCTCAACCTTTTTTTGAATACTGGACATATTTGGACCCCAAACAAAACTGGCTCATATCATAGGTATCATGTCTTTGTACAACAAAATGCAACCAAGTATAATCACTAATCACTACTAAAGTTAGGTAACTTGTCCATACGGAGCCAAAGGCTTTTTATTTTAGGAACATGTTATATGCAAAAATATCCTCCGATATTTTATACAGACACCCTTAGCCTAATGGCCAATGTCAGAAACTGGATCCGACTTGGGTAAAGTTGGTTTTATATTCGCACATTCGGACATCCGTATTCAATAGCCTTGTTAATCACACTACATTGGACATTCAGTGGACATTCACAAGTAAATATGCCATTAAAACAATACTTGCCTATTTTGATCGACTGTGAAAAATGTTGTAAGTTGACAATCGTTGGTTGTCAATATCATGTCGCTGCTTAAAATTCGCAAACATTAATTTATTGCACATTTATTGGAAAGTCTGATTTGATCAGAAGTCAGAATGTGTTTGAAGAATGTTGGTAACCAGACAATGACAGCAGACACTGGGTCTCATTCACATGCGTACGTACAAATGTGTGCGTATGAACGATTTTAACAACAAATCACAGTTCACCAAGAATTTCCTAATATAATTTATTCTAAATTTACGTAAACATATGGGAACAACTGAAACCACACGTACACAAAAGGACTTTCTCTGTACGGCCTTATAATGGTGTTAAGAAGTTTCATCCTAACACGACTATAATTATACTGAAGTATGTTTAATTAATTGTATTATACAATCCATATATAAAATAATATAATACAATTATTAAATATTACAATTTCATTCAATCTTAAAGCTGCATTTTTCCTCTTTGTCGCCATCTCTGTTTGAAACCTGTGATTGCAGTCATATGCGGAACAGTTATCTGTACATGCGTTGTGCTTCGACACGACTCCTCAGTGGATGAATCCAAAGTTTGCTGTCAGTCACCGCACCGGTGTGGATACTGAACTTCAGAATCACAGACTCTACGTCTTGAAAGTATGACCAATATAAGAATTTCACTGGAAAATATCATCTGAACAAGTAAGTAACATGTCTGCCACTTTTGTTCTGACTAACTGAGGAAAAAAGCATTACAATAAATCGCGCTGCCAATGATGATTAAATCTAACGATCGCTTAGCTCGGATCACACCAAACCGTGCAAATTATTATCACTGTTATACTTTGTTTTTCTTAAATTATTAATGTTTACAACATCAGCATTGCGTGACTGTGTATTTAGTGTGTATTAGTGTATTACCTGTAGATTTTGAAACATTATTACAAGCTTACCGTTGTGAATCAGGCTAAGATAAGGAGATAGTTCTGAACACTAGCTGGATATGTACTGATTTTGGATAATTTAGAGCCAAAAAAAGTTCTGGACTGCAGCTTTAAATACATTATATACAGTTAAAGAGTAAGAAAAGCTGCGTTATATCTTCAGCTGTGATAATGTCTGACAGCTCTGTAATCCGGGTCGGTATGAAAGCGGTTTATTGTGAGAACGGTGAGAACGGCACACCTGTCATTGCTCGAGGATCAGGAGAGAGCGCGACCGCAAACAGCGGCAAGTTTGACACGAGTGACGAAAGGCTGTAAGGAATTGAGCATGCGCGGAAAGCCCTTATATGGACGTGTTTTATGCAAATGAAACACACCTCCTTGCACTAGTGTTAATGACATAAAACAGCACATAGAGAGATACTGCTGCGGTAAAACACTTCTTTAAAAATACATTGTGAGAGTCAAATTAGTATTACGTTAAGAGTAACACTTTAAAGGTGAGGTATGTAGTGAAACATTAATACGATTATATATGGCAGTGTTTCCCAAAAAGCTTTTCACTGAAAGTGAGAAATGAATCAGTGTCTTTGAGCTCTTAAAGTCTTTCTAGAAGCTTCTGAAAGACTGAGCTAAAATGCTGATGATGTCACAGTGATTGACAGTAGTGGGCGTGTCTTATCTCTTCTTCTACTGCTCATTCTCTCCATCCTCGTCTGTTTGGCTGATAGTCGATGCTTCTTTTCCTGATGGTTCTGGAAGGAAATCAAAATGAATGTCAATAATTTATCATCAAATTATCATTAGAAATTAAATGTACAAAATAATTAAATAAAGAAAATATTGTCAACAGCACATTGTTTGGGCACTTGCTCTTTTCTCACAAATGAACGACATTTATTATATTTGTGAACTCTGGGGCCGTTTACACAACATCATTTCCAACAGAAAACGGAAAACTTTGTATGTGTTGGTCATTTATTTACATCACAACGGCGTTTTAGGAGAAAGTATGTTTTTACCGTCTCCATGAAAACAACAAAAACGTGAATCCGTGAAAACGGTGATGACATGCGCATGCGTATTATGTGTTCACATATTCATATTTCGTTTTTGCAAGGTGTTTTTGACAAAGTGACATCGCCATCTACTGGCCAGACATGCGTATTACAGCCTTTTTAGTTATTTTCACAGATCCGTGTAAACAGGGATCGTCATGTAAACATCCCCTCAGTCATGCACCTTCTACAACATGCAAACTCAAATCTAAAGTTTGCATTGACTTTTCAACCATTTCTCTCAGTACAAACAATTTGTATTCAGTTATGTTCATTAATGACTATCTGGCAGCTTGTGTTCAGAGGATTTTTTTTAATACATGATGGTGTTTGACATAATCTGAATGAAGCTACATCACACACATCAGATCATGATCTTGTTTCCAACAGAATCTCACCTTCTTTCAGCTCTTTCAGATCATTTTCAGGATCTTTTCCATCTGTTTTAACAACAATCACAGATGAATTAGACAATGAATTTATTAGACATGATGGTCACATGAAAACTAGAAAGAAAAAAATTGAGGTCTAAAACAATAGTTTGTCTGCACACTTTCCAGTTCATACAAATGATCATTTTGTTTCATTTACAGGTCAGTCAGAAGACAGTCAGGTCCAGTCATCAGGAGTCTCGGTCTTTAGTAAAAAGCCTTTGCCAAAATGAAGCAGTGGACTGTAGGCAAACAGGATAGTAGGATTTAAAACCCACTTTCCACTCGGCAGCATGGACATTTTTATTTCAGCGTGATCAGGTTCATGTGGACAAACCTAACAATCGTAACTTTATTTTGTCACATTTTATCACTTTCTCAGGAGCACTTGAATATTACTGAATAAACAAACCCTTCTTCCATTAAAACACTTCAAAGACACCTACTCACCATGTGTGTGACCTCCAGCACGTTTAGTACTGAGGTTACGGATCACAAGGCTCCTCCTGCCCTTTCTGTCTATGACTGTCCGATCATCACCCATCACTCGGCTTATGGCAGTCTCTGCAACATAAATGCACCGTTCCCCTTCACCCTTCTCCATCTGTGTGACATCAGCACCTAGAGATAGAGAAATACGAAGAAAAAGTAGACATTAGATCAAGTGTGTGTTTGCATGCGAACCTCAGGGACTGAAATGACCTGGAGATTCAGAGAGATTTACAGACTCAAACTCAAACTACTTAAAAATATATCTAAACTACGACATATGCTCTCAATGAAGAATGCAGAACAGTTAGTTCATGCGTTCATGACCTCAAGGTTAGATTACTGTAACGCTCTACTGGGTGGTTGCCCTACTCGCCTAATAAACAAACCCAGCCGGTCCAAATCGCAGCAGCTAGAGTTCTTACTAGAACTAGGAAGTATGACCATATTAGCCCAGTTCTGTCATCACTGCATTGGCTTCCTGTTAAACATCGTATAGATTTTAAAATCTTGCTAATTACTTACAAAGAACTAAATGGTTTAGCTCCCCAGTACCTAAGCGAGCTCTTAATGCATTATAGTCCTTTAACAAACCTCTTTTTCATTCAACATTAATTGTCGCACAACAAAACACATTTTACGCTTGTTGTTTCAGTTGTAATACTCACATATTTCTTGTTCAGAGATCTCCATTTCATCTGCACAGAGAAATTAGATTATAGTGAATGAATAGATGATGTACAAACGACAGTGATATATATACAGTGTTGTGTAATAATATACACTTAAAAAAAAAAAAGATTAATAGGCAAATACTTAAGACTGCTCTTTCAGCCCTAAAAAATGTTGTGTGTAGCTTTGCATTTCTTAAACAACCATGTAGGAATATGTATCATGACCATATTCCAGGATGTCAAAAGAAGATACTGTCCAAAAACGGCACCTCTTGATGGAAATAACATCACAACATTTATTTCCATCAAGAGGTCCATCAAAGTTTGTTGAAAATTGACAATGCAAGAGGTGAGCACTCTGTAAAGTCTCCTGCAGCACATCCCGAAGACTGCCTCTGAATATCCCATCAGCACCTATCGCTAGACTTATGACAGTCTCTTCAACATAAACGCACCTTTCTCCAGCTCTGATCCTGTCGTCTCTACTTTTGTGACATCAGCATCTAGAAACAGAGACAGACAAAGTAGACATTAGATTAAGAGTTTCAACATCAGAGATGGAAACCACTACACAAAGATCACTGAAGTGATTTTTATTGGTTCAAAATGCACATGATTTTTGGTCTTCTAACACAGAAACTTCATATTATTGTCTCCATTTTGATTTGCGGCATTAAAAAAAAATGATCTAAATAAAAGCTCAGGAAAACAATCACAAATGCAGGTCAGCAACAGAACAGGGTAACAGTTTTAGCTGGGTGATTATCACAAAACCATTAAAACACCAAAGCGGTAAAGATTTTAAATATAAAATATGTATTTTACAACTTTGTAATATGTAATTTACTAATATAATCAAACAGTATAATGATGACAACACTGTTCTCTACCCTGCACAAATTTAGCAATTTCACCATAGGAATTAATAATTTTAGTATTTAATTGCATTTTCTGTTGAAATTCTTATTTCCGCTACTATATAATTACCGCAACAGGTGTTAATTTTATGTTAATTTAATAAATGCAAAAATAATAGTTTGATTTGTAATTCACATGAAGAATATACATTATGTTCTTTCAGGTTTGCCACATCATTTTGATGTTTAGTTTGTGTTTAATTAAATGTTTAGCTTAATTCAGTGGTTTAGTTTGTGAAAAAAATATCAGAAAAAAAAAACAATTATTTGAAGTAATTACTGTACATGAAAATTGAAAGCATGCATTGCACTTGCTGTTTCAGCAGTAATGCTTACGTGTTTCTGGTTCAGAGGTCTCTGCTTCACCTGTCAAAGCTGCACATAAAACACAGAGAGATTCGATTATAAGTGAGTGATCAGATGAACGTGACAGAACTAAACACTGAGACGATACTGTGTGATTCTTCCTGTGCTTCTAATAAACACTTATCATTGCATCTTCTTTTATTTTTGCTTGTGAACATTAGTTAAATCTATCGTTAATGTGAATCAACATTAAACAGCATCAGCAGCTGTTTGACCCCACCTGTTTTATTTAGCTCAACAATTGTTTACAATTTACTATATTGTTTGCTTAAAATGAAATGAACATTTATCATTAATATGTTTAAAAAAAGAACATTTATCAATACAGTTAATAAATAAAAGTGAAATAATACACATTTCTTAAATTGTTTATTAATAAATGTCAATTTTTATCGTTGCCTCTAGTAATTATGTGTCTGATGTTAAATTTCCAGCCTATTTTGGGCTCAATTTAAGCCAGAAATATAGTAAACAATAGCTAAGTTAAATAAAACTGCCCAGTAATTAAAGCATTTAACCCAACTGCTGGGTCAAAACAGCCCAGTCGCTGTCCATATTTGACCCAACTTGGTTGTTTTTAATCCAGCATTTTTTAGAAAATGTTTTGCTTCAAACAGACGTGTGCTTTATTGTCTGAAGGATGCATGCAGCAAACCGTCTCCTGAATGAGGTGTGATGCAGCCATTCATCGATAGGGAACTAATTCTTGCTGTCAGCTGTAATACTTACGCAGCTGCTCTGGTTGTTCAGGTTTCTTTTCTTCACCTGTCACAGAGAAACAGAGAAACAAGGAGATTATGAGTGAATGAACAGATGAAGAAGATACTGCAAGATTCTTCAAGAGCATGACTTTATATTAATGATCAGTAACGGTAATGTTGTGTGTGTAAACATTAGTTAAATCCATCACTAACATGAATTATCAATACACAATACTTTTCACAGCAATTGATTTAAATATTTTTCACATTAGTTCAGGAGAGTTTCATGTCTTAATGTTAAACTCTACTGTAATACTTACATATTTTCTTTATTTTGTCAGCGATCTCGGCTTCATGACGCAGCAGCATGTAGAAACAGAAATGAGGAGATTATAAGTTATTGAACAGATGAACATGTCAGTAACACTGAGTGATTCATCGTGAGCTTCTAACAATCTCATCATGAGTTTATACAAACCTGATTCCAAAAAAGTTGGGACACTGTACAAATTGTGAAGCAATATCAGAAAGGAGTTTCTCAGAGAAAAATTGCAAAGAGTTTGAAGTTATCATCATCTACAGTGCATAATATCATCCAAAGATTCAGAGAATCTGGAACAATTTCTGTGCGTAAGGGTCAAGGCCGGAAAACCATACTGGATGCCCGTGATCTTCGGGCCCTTAGACGGCACTGCATCACATACAGGAATGCTACTGTAATGGAAATCACAACATGGGCTCAGGAATACTTCCAGAAAACATTGTCGGTGAACACAATCCACCATGCCATTCGCCGTTGCCGGCTAAAACTCTATAGGTCAAAAAAGAAGCCGTATCTAAACATGATCCAGAAGCGCAGGCGTTTTCTCTGGGCCAAGGCTCGTTTAAAATGGACTGTGGCAAAGTGAAAAACTGTTCTGTGGTCAGACGAATCAAAATTTGAAGTTCTTTTTGGAAAACTGGGACGCCATGTCATCCGGACTAAAGAGGACAAGGACAACCCAAGTTGTTATCAGCGCTCAGTTCAGAAGTCTGCATCTCTGATGGTATGGGGTTGCATGAGTGCGTGTGGCATGGGCAGCTTACACATCTGGAAAGGCACCATCAATGCTGAAAGGTATATCCAAGTTCTAGAACAACATATGCTCCATCCAGACGTCATCTCTTTCAGGGAAGACCTTGCATTTTCCAACATGACAATGCCAGACCACATACTGCATCAATTACAACATCATGGCTGCGTAGAAGAAGGATCTGGGTACTGAAATGGCCAGCCTGCAGTCCAGATCTTTCACCCATAGAAAACATTTGGCGCATCATAAAGAGGAAGATGCGACAAAGAAGACCTAAGACAGTTGAGCAACTAGAAGCCTGTATTAGACAAGAATGGGACAACATTCCTATTCCTAAACTTGAGCAACTTGTCTCCTCAGTCCCCAGACGTTTGCAGACTGTTATAAAAAGAAGAGGGGATGCCACACAGTGGTAAACATGGCCTTGTCCCAACTTTTTTGAGATGTGTTGATGCCATGAAATATAAAATCAACTTATTTTTCCCTTAAAATGATACATTTTCTCAGTTTAAACATTTGATATGTCATCTATGTTGTATTCTTGTAATAATTTGAAACTTCCACATCATTGGATTCTGTTTTTATTCGCAATTTGTACAGCGTCCCAACTTTTTGGAATTGGGTGTGTAATAATGATCTGTAACAACTACAGTAATGTTGTAAATCAGCATCAGTTTTAATACTTACACAGTCGTTCTGAGATCTTCTCTTCATCTGTCCCAGCAGCACACAGACAGAGAAATGAGGAGATTATAGTGAGTGATCAGATGAACATGACAGAAACAGTGACACACAGAGAAGATAACACTCAAAATAAGTCAAGACTATGATTTTAAGCCAGTTGGCACTACATTTCTGCAGTTCTGTGAGCTTCAATAGCACTAACACAGATCTTAATTTATTTATTTTTAAATCAGCATTTTAGCAACCAGTGACAATTACTGTAATTTGATAATGGTCGTCGGTATATTAATATCATGCAGCTCGATACTGGATAATCATAGAACTTGTGGTGAAAATTATAAATATTGACTCTACTATAAATATTCAAATCCACTGTAGCACAATACAGCTCTGTATCAGCTGGAATACTCACGCAGTTGCTCTAGTTGTTTAGATATCTCCGCTTCATGTCAGCAGCACATGGAAACAAAAATGAATGAACAGATGAAGATGTCAGAAACACTGAGAAGATACTGTGTGACTCTGCATAAGCTTCTAATAATCACTTCATCATATGCATGACTTTACATTAATGATCCCTAACAATTACAGAAATGTTGTGTGTGAATTAATAAACAATACTTTCCACACCATTTTGTTTTGAAATTACTTCAGTGATGATGCGTCACTGAATGGTGAATTATTGACTATGAAAAATTATTATTCATTTAAGCTGTCACATCTATAATCCTTTGCCATCTCATCCTGGACTGCATTTCCCATAACCCATTGCCCAGACTCATTGTGCCTGATTCCCTTCAGGTGTTTCTCTGCCTATACAAGTCCTGTCCTGTCTTGCTTGTGTTTCTGAGCTCTCGCTAGGATTCTCTGTATAATAGTTTTGATCTTCTGCCTGGTTTCCTGGACTTCAATGTTTGCCTGTGTTTTAGACTCTTGTTTCCATTGTTTGCCCTGTGGTTTTGACCTTTTTCCTGCTATTTTGAATACGATTGTGGATACCCTTAGCTGCATGTTCTCAGCACTCGTCTCAGAGCAGTTTGTTTCTCTTGCTGTATCAGCTGTGAAACTTACACATTTCTTTTTCACAGTTCCCAGCTTTGTGTTACAGCAGCACATAGAAACAGAAATAAGGAGATTATTAGTGAGCCATCAGATGAAGACGTCAGAAACACTTAAGAGGATACTGTGTGATTCTTCATAAGCTTCTAATAATCACTTTTCTTTTGTAATCACTGTAATACTTACACATTTCCTTTAGTTTTTCAGAGATCTTTGCTTCATGGCGCAGTAGCATGTAGAAACAGAAAAGAGGAGATTAAGTGAATGAACAGATGAATATATTATATATACAGAATTAACATCTTATATATTTTAAATATAAAATAGCACAATAAAGCTCATTTTTACTTTGACTGTATCAATTTTAATACTTACATAATTCTTTGTCACAGCCCTCCGCTTCATGTCACAGCAGCACACAGAAACAGAAATGAGGAGATTATGAGTGAACAGATGAAGAAACACTGAGAAGACACTGTATGATAATCTGCATGACATAATCTTAATGGTCTGTAACAATTACAGTCATGTTGTGTGTATTAAAATCACCATGAAATCAAAACTGACCATTTTTAAGCAATACTGCAGTGTATATTTTATATCTGCAGTCAAATGCTCCGAACAAACATAATCCTTTTACGTGATATCATTATATGAACTATTCACTTTTTCCTTTTTTTATATTTTTAATTTTGTTTCATATATTCCAAACTACTGTTCAAAATGTGTAATGCACTAGACACACAGACATGCAAAAATGGTTTTCATAGTACATTTATGAACTACTGTTTCACATGCTGCATCAGTTTTAACACTTACCCAGTTCTTTTTCATTGATCTCGGCTTCATGTCACACCAGCACATAGAAACAGAAATGAGGAGATTATGAATGAACAGATGAACATGAAACACTGAGAAGATACTGTGTGATTATTCATGAACTTCTAACAATCACTTTATCATCTGCATGAGTTTATATTAATGATCAGTGAAAATTAGGCAACACTAAATTTCTATGCATGACCATCAGTTAAATCCATCAACGTGATTTAACCAAATTTAAAGCCAAGTCAGAGCCAGCAGGAATGTCCAAAAAGTCACAAAGAGGAACCAGGGAGGGTCAGTTGGGTTCAACCAGAGAGGCTCAGGCAGGTCTGGAGTCCTAGCAGAAAACCAGAGACCAGAGGGACAAACCAGGCAGGCTCCAGCAGTACTAGAGTCCTGGCTGAGGGCCAGGGAGGTGCTGGGTGTTTGGACAGACCAAGCAGGGTAAGCAGAAAGGACAGTACAGGCTTGGTAGGCAGCATGGGTGGAGCCGGCAGAGCAGACATCAAGGGTTGAGCCAGCTCGACAGGCCTCAAGGGCGGAGCCTGCTTGACAGGCATCAAGGGCGGAGCCTGCTTGACAGGCATCAAGGGCGGCGCTGGCAGATCAAGGAGCTTGGGCAGTGCCACCGCCTCTGGGGGTGCTGCAACATCTTCAGCTATCTCAGCGCAGGCCTGAGTCTATTCACGTCATGTCAGGCCAGCAGAACCTTTTGACGTCACCTGCCAAGCCAGAGACTGTTCACATCATGCTTGCCAAACCTGAGCTTCTTTACATGATGCTAACCAAGACTGAGTTTCTTCATATCACGGTCGCCACATCAGAGCCCTCTGGAAAGATCCCTCTGTCCCTCCCCCAAGACTGCCTCTGCTCCACCACCCTCCTGAACTTTTGGTGTTGGGTTTTTGTTCGTTTGGGTTTATGTTTATGTTTGTTGTCACAATAATGTTTCCTGTGTTGTTGTGTGATCATTTATTTTGCTTCCCTTGTTTGTGTCATGTTGTCATTGGTTAATTATCTTAATCATGTTTACATTGTTTAGTCATTAGTCTTCTGTTCTTCAAGCTTGCCTCCAGTGGATTGTTGTTACAGTCATGTTTTTTATATTAAACTTTACTTTTAAACGATAACAGTTTTCTCTTGCTGTATCAATTTTAATACTTACACAATTGTTTAGAGAGCTTTGCTTCATATCACAGCAGCACATAGAAACAGAAAAGAGGAGATTAGAAATGAGTGATCAGGTGAACATGACAGAAATGGGAAAAACTGCACAGAAAAACATTAAAAACAAATAAAAAGATGGTAATACTTCATAATAACATTCAGTTATAAGTCATTTATAAATTATTAGTTAATGATTAACAGATCATTTACAAAACATGAATATACATTTATAAATGATTGATAAGTGATATGCTAATATTTTATGAATGTTTTATTAATTCAGTTATAAGTCATTTAAAAATTATTTGTAAATTATGAACAAATCATTTACAAAACATGGCCATACATTTATAAATGATTAGTAAGTGATATGTTAACATTTTATGAATGTTTTATTAATTCAGTTATGAGACACTTATAAGTTATTAGTTAATGATGAACGAATCATTTACAAAACATGACAACTATAAAGTTCATAAATGATTAATAAGTGTTATGCTAACAATTTACAAATGTGTTGTAAGTTATCTTAATCAAATAAATCAAACAGATCATTAGTAGATGGTTTATAAGTTATAAGTTGATACATTATTTATCACTTATAATAATTGAATATTTATGACAAAATTGTTTTACTGTCATCTCAATAAACAATTGTTAATCATGAACAAACCATTAGTAAATGATCAATATATGATTTATTGATGAAGTTGTAAGCTGGTCTGTGTTCAAAAGCACAAACATGCAGGTATGCTAAAGCACTATTTTTAAGAAGAGTAATGTATTTGTTTTGAAGTGGATAAACATTTATAAATGCCTTACAGTCAGGTGATTCCAGTGGATTATATTAAATCCTTTCACTCATCAGCCCAGACTTGTGTTCTGTGTGGAGTGTGGGGGGTCTAGTGATGAAGTGAACCTCTGAACCGGTTTTACTTTCCACTGAAGCTCACATCAGGTGCAGAGAGTTAAACACTCCATGTGTGTCAGAGAAGACAGCTGTCTATACCCTCACCAGTCAGCACTTACACTGCTGTACACACTACAAAGTGTTCAACACCTGTTATAGATGATTAAATCATGCTTTCTGCATACCCTATTCTAAAGTGTAAACTATTCATCACTTGTAAATGTGTCATATATCATTTTCAGATCTTTCTTACCTGTTACAAATTATTTGTATATGTAGCATCCCCTATTCTAAAGTGTAAACTATTCATCATTTATAAATGTGTTACATATCATTTGCAGATCTTCTTTATAAATTATGTACAAACTGCAATTTGTAAATGTACCATTTATTTGCCATATGCAAAGTATACCTTTCAGTTACAGGATATAAAAATCTATACGAATCCCAATATTTAAATTACATATTTTTATATAAAAATTATAATATTTTTATGCAAATATATTTTACTATTATATAGAAATCTTTGAGCCCCTAACTCACCCCTCATACCTAAACATGACCACTTTTTAGCCACTTCACAAAAATAAAAATGCAATATAGATATATTTACAGTGACTGTTATCTTAGTTGATATACTGTTGTATAAAAAGAATAATTTTAAGCACCCTACTCCACCCTATAACCTTAAGCATAACCATTTTGACAATATACTTAGTGTAACAGGCAGATAAATGTACGTTAATCACAACAATTTATTTAAAACATTACAAAAAGCAGTATACAGAACAGACAAAATGACGCGTGTGCTACATTACCAGCCAAATTACAGCAAAACATAATTTTGTGTAAATTACAGAATTAAATTAAAGTGTTTAATCGCTGCAAACATTCCACTGATCTGCTTGTCCATCCTCCAAAGTGTCGCGCTGAATTTAACACAGCAACTCAAATTTGGCATGTCGCAAACACTCTATGGTAGTTGCAAATCACATGTGACAGCCAATAAGGAGCGAGGTTTGACGTCACTGCCGCAAGCCTGTGTCGTATTTTTAGAAGCGCCAATTTTGAAAGTTATGTAACGGTGGATTGGTATGATTATTAACGTAATATGACCATACATTATGCAAATCTTTTCCTCACACGATGCCATCGTATGACTTCTTAAGACTTGAAATAAAATGCACGAAATAATGGACTATGTTTATTATCAGTTTATAGTGCGTTTTCGTGTTATGGTGAGGAGCTGTTCCATGAAAAACAAAAGATCTACAAATGATACGTAACACATTTACAAGTGAAGAATAGTTTACACTTTAGACTAGGGGATGCAGAAAGCTTTGTAAATGATTTATTCATTCATTTACACATCATCTATAACAGGTGTTGAACTCTTTGTAGTGTGTGACTGTAAGGCATTTATAAATGTTTATCCACTTCAAAACAAATAAATTACTCTTCTTAAAAATGGTGCTTTAGCATACCTGCATGTTTGTGCTTTTGAACACAGACCAGTTTACAACTTAATCAATAAATCATATACTGATCATTTACTAATGATCATTTACTAATTTACTAATACTCATTTACTAATCACTGATCATTAACTAATAAATTATAAATGAATTATAACCAAATTAATAAAACATTTGTAGCATATGCACACGTATCAGGATAATCAATAAACTTTGGAATTTTCAGAACGCTTTTAACCTCCTGAACTCTGCATGTAACTCACGAATCGGCTCCGGCCGGTCTCGGAGTGATTGTGACTTTGGCATTTTTGTTACCCTCCGAGGTAAGACAGAGGGCCCAATTTCCTAGCTCTTGGGACATCAAAGGGGGCCCCTCATGTGAGTGCCAGATCACATTCCAACACACACCACACACCACACACACAGACACACACAAAAACACACAAACATGCTTAGAGACTGTATGTACAGCTACTCTTAGAATATGACTGTGCCAAAGTGTACCCGTCACGTATATCCAGTGCATATATGCTTCCTAGTGTTTAGACTTAGTTTAAATGAGTGTATTTGTGCTAGTGTTCATTTTAATGATGGAATTTTGCCTGTAAACCATAACGTCTTCTACATGCTTTTCTTATATGTCAAGTTTAGATTCATTTTAAAGCTATTTCCACGTCTCATTCACCTATGTTTATTACATGGCTGTCAAATGCATTGTTCGATTGGTTTAATGATGCTGTGAAGAAAGTACTCCATCTTGAAATCCGATCTGATAGCCATAAAGTATGCAAATTCAGTTAGGAGACCAGACAAATGAAACGCTTGCCCGCCAACTTTGCACCTATGTCATTGGCTATTCCACCTCAAGGAGGTGTGTCGGCTTATCTGTCATAAAAGAGGAGCACCAGGATTCTTCTGCGTGTTCTCCCAATTGCCCTGAATCATCCATCGCCCACTCACGCACGTCTCTCCCGGACGTCACAGCGACCATGCTACCATCGCGCCAGTCTCTTCGGGACCACCATTTCTCCGGCAAAACTAACTTTCACGTCCTCCATTCAAACCCTCCCGCGGAAACGGAAGAAGACAATGAACTGCAGCAGCACTGAACTGAAACCCAGCAAGCAAACTGACGCAAGTACTGTTTCTGAATCTTAGATAATGAAACTGATTTCTGTGCTGGCTTTCAAGGACTGATAGGTTTTGCTACTTGCTTTCTTTCTTTCCCTTTCTTGACTTCCACTCTTGTATACATGTGTATATTCTGTATTTAGGCGTATAACCTCTGTAGTAGTAGTTTAAATATATTAAATACATTATATCCATGCTTTTTGTTTTCTTACTCGTTCAACAAAAACCAGGTCACTTTAACGTTTCGATTCTAATACAATAACTCTATGTTTGATGCTATCATAGGAATTTATCCTCGTGGCCAGAGAAAAACCTTCCTTTGATAATATTCTATGAGGAGCTTAGTTTGCTGGACAAACGAACAGTTTCTCTAAATAATTATTAAACCAGAACTAATCATATATATATAATTGATTATAATTCGTTGTAATTAATTCACCATATATGGTTAATTCCCCCTTGGGTCGGTATGTGCATAATAATTATTCATAAAGCTTTATGAATTATTATATTCATATTCCACCCATAAATTGATTAATAACTGTACAATCGTTACACATTCTTAAAGTGTTAGTATATCACTTAATCATTTATGAAAGTATATTCATGTTTTATAAATGATTTGTTCAACATTATTAAACAATTTACAAATGACCTATAACTGAATTAATAAAACATTCATAAAATGTTAACATATCACTTATTAATCATTTATGAACATATAATCATGTTTTGTAAATGATTAGTTACTAGTTATAAGTGACTTATAACTAAACATTATTATAAAGTGATACCAAAGATGATTGCAACTTTTTAATCACACAAATCTGACTTTTTTCTCTATTTCTCAATTTCATTGCAAGTTTATATCTTAGAATGTCAAAGTTGAGATATAAACTTAAAATTTTTAAGAAAGTTTTTTTTTTTTTTTTCTCAGAATTTGACTGTATAACTCACAATTTCATATCTCATAATTCTGAGAAGATATAAACTTACAATTGCAAGAAAAAAAAGTCAGATTTGCGAGTTTTTAATCAGGCAAATCTGACTTTATAATCATATTATGTATTTAAACTATGCTGTAGCACAATAAAGCTAAATGTTCCATCTGTTGTATCAGCTTTAATACTTACACAATTGCTCTAGTTGTTTGGAGATCTCCGCTTCATGTCACAGCAGCACATAGAAACAGAAATGAGATTATAAGTGAATTTGTTGTAAATTCAGCATTTAAATCATAGCAATTCAGTCATGAGTATAATGTCATGCAGTCAATACTGGATAATCACACACTTCATTACTGCACTAAATCAAACACAAGCAGAACTTGTGGTAAAATTATAAATATTGACTATGACAAATCCTGTAATATATTTAAAATCTACTGTAGCACAATACAGCTCTGTGTCAGCTGGAATATTTACGCAGTAGCTCTAGTTGTTTAGAGAACTTTGCTTCATGTCAGCAGCACATCGAAACAAAAATGAATGAACACATGAGCATGTCAGAAACACTGAGAAGATACTGTGTGATTCTTAGTGATTCTTCATCATCTGCATGACTTTTTTATGACTTACACATTAGTTTTTTTAGTTCAGAATTACTGCGTCGACAATAAATCCCAACACCAGCAGCAGCAGCGGCAGCGGCAGCCACCAGCAGAACAATCCCCACTATAGCGCCTGGAGAAATACTTGGTACTGTAATGATACAGAAAAACATCTCAGGTTATGTATGTAACCATAGTTCCCTGAAAACCAGGGAACGAGACTCTGCATTTGAACGCTTTGGGGAACATCACACGTGACCCGGTGTCTGAAAGCAAAACTATTCAACAACTCCAATCCCTACTGGCCGGCGACAGCCTATGACATGCGATCCGGAATTATAAAAGGAGCGCCTGGAGAAACAGACAACATCTATTGTCTTGAGGCACTGTTCTGCAGGCAGGCAGACCAAAGCATGGCAAGGAAACGCAGAGGGTTCTCAGGGAACTATGGTTACATATGTAACCTGAAATGTTCCCTTTCGAAAGGGAACTTGTTCTGCGTTTGAACGCTTTGGGGAACGATATACCAATGCCGCCATGCTTAAGGAGAGTGCATGCCAAATAATATGGCTGACAAGATGACAAACAGTTTAGAAGGAAACGCTTAGCAACTCACCCTCGGGTCACACCAGGCTGTCAGTGACAGCATTCCCTACGGCCAACAGCCCAAGCTAAGCCTAAAAGAGGCCTTCCGTAGAAAGCCTACTAAGGCCGCTTAAGGCATCTGGGACCAACATTTCCGAGAAAAAGTGGTCCCTTAAAGGGAATGTGGCCAGGGAACCGAAAAAGGAGTCCCGGCCAGTCACTAGAGGGGAACAAAGTCACCCCCAATGCCACCAGGGAGGCCGACCTGATCTGATGTAGGACAAATTTAGTCTTAGCCAACCCTGTCTGAATACAGAATATCCAAAACGCATTCTCCAGAAGAGAGCAGGTAAGAGCAACTGCAAGAAGGGCAGTAAGCAACTCAAACCCATGCGTAGAGACGAGCATCCTGGAGAGCAGAACTCAGCTGAGTGCTATGAACCTTCGTATTGAGGGGAGTATAATCCGCTCATCCTAGGATCTACTCAGCACTTAATAATTTGCACTGAGGAGGTTGTGCGCTAGAAACCCTGATACAGGGGAGCACAAACCAGCCTGGGGCTGATCCTCAATGGGAGGCTTAATGGAAGCCTTCACTTAATGATCAGCTTAGGGAACTAAGCACTATTACACAGACAACCCTAGCAGGGAATTACAATGCTCGACCTAACAGGTAGACCATACTGTGGGCACATAACCATGGAGGCCAGAAAGGGCCTATAGAAAGACATTCAATGGTGGCCTGCGAAGACCACCTTGAACACTTATCTCACTAGAAGCAAGAAACATGACCTCAGTATACAGCAAATGAAACTGTGAGGTGCCCACATAACAGTCCACCTAACACAATCCAACAAGCAGTGTACTCGGTAAAAGGAACCCTTTTTACTCTTTAGAACAAAAGGAGTACAGCATACGCCATCAGCAACTAAGGAAGGCCCCAGAAGAAGGGCCTATGACCTCAGCAGACACGTGGCATCAGCCCGAGGCAGTGTTTTAAGCACCAGGAAGGACAAATAACCGAACCATAAGGAGGCTAAATTATGACCTGGGGCCCTGGCCAACTAGAAATGTACTCAGTGAAATACTAGTAACTCTGACCACGAGAGGAGTACACTATTACATACACCAGCATGTTCAAAAGGTGGCCCAGGGGGCCTAATACCTGTAAAACATACGACGTTAATCTAGTGGCCACCTAAGGACTAGCATCCTAGAGAGCAGAACTCAGCTATAAAGCTTAAGTTTAATCCGCTCATCCTAGGATATACTCAGCGCTTGATTATTTGCACTGAGGAGGCTGTGCGCTAGAAACCCAGATACAGGGGAGCACAAACCAGCCTAGGGCTGAACCTCAGGAGGAGGCCTCATGGAGGCCTACCACCCATGATCAGCTTATGGAGCTAAGCACTATTACACAAACAACCATAGCAGGGAAGTACAAAGCTCAACCTAACAGGTAGACCCTACTGGGCACATAATCATATACGAAAAACATTTCGCCACATTAGAAGGACATTCAATGGTGGCCTGTGAGGGCCACCTTGAACACCTGTCTTGCGGGGCGCAGGTTACATATGACTTAGTAACAGTAGTTAAACTGCCCACATGACAATCTACCTAACACAATCCAATGAGCAGTGTACTTGGTAAACTAACCTTTTTACTCTTTAAATCAAGAGAAGTACGACGTATACCAACACGCACTAAGGAAGGCCTTTGACTGGCCTATGGCCTTAGCAGACACGTGGCATCAGCTTGTGGCAGTGTTTAACCATTAGGGTTCTAGGAGCAAAAAATAGAACCAACCTAGATACTAGGTAGCTATTTAGCTCGACTAGAGTAGAACCCAGACTCAAGGAGGCTGATGTAGTTAAAACCAAACTTTAGTAAGGTTTTACCACAAAAACTCACCCTTGAGAGGTCAACCACTCAAAAGAGTACTCATTAAAAGCACCTTTTTACTCCCAAGTGAGAGGAATACATAACTGAACTCCAACATGCTGCACGGGAGGCCCATAGATCCTACCCTAGTAAACACGTGGCATCAGCTAGTGGCGACCATAATCATACCAACCATCAGGCCATGCATTCAAGATTTAGTTACTAAAAGGAAATGCATATTACGCCACATACTCCACGAGAGACCTGATTAAGGCCTACTCAACAGAGGTGGGGCGTGGCCGATGACTCCCAGGTATCCTGCCAACAAGTCGGCTAAAAAAGGAGGCCCTGTGGGGCCTACAATCTCAGCAACAAGTGGCGTTCAGCCTGTTTGCAGAATAAAACACGGACTGTGCCAACATGTGAACTAGAAAGGAGGCCTGTAGGGGCCTACCATTCCAATGACACGTGGCTTCAGCTCATGAAATAAACTATGTGAACAAACTATGATCACCTAACAACAGCACTTGCAAAACTTTTCACAAGCTGTTAACTAGAAAGAGTCTAAAGACATAAGAACCTACATTCCAAGTTATATGCAATATAGCTGTTATCAAGATCACTAAAGGGAGCTAATAGAAACCAGACTGCAAAAGCGGTTCTAACACTACCCTGAGTATGCAATCCAGCAGGTGATGCACTCAGTGACACAAATAAACCCTAACTGGGGAATATTAAAATAGTCAACAATCTCTTTAAATAGAGGTTAAAATCAAAAAAGGCCTGCTATTATGAGAACAGGTGCTAATCTGTGGCAGCATAAGTAAGCTCACATACAAATGTAGGGCACAAGGCTAGAACTCAAAGCAAAACACAATGCTTTGAAATACATGCCATCCTAATAGGATAAACATTCTCTCCAAACAGATTCGCAAATCTGTACTGAGCCCTAGAGGATGGAGGCTAAAAAGCTAGCGCTGTCAACTCAAACTTGAATGAAAATCAAGTGGCTCAGAGGAAAAACATTTATCATAGCATGAAAGGTTCTAGAAAGTGGGGCCTAGCATAAACTGATAACTTATATACGCAAAGATAAGGGCCTACCACCTGAGAAAAACAGCATCAGGGAGTCTAAAAACAGTCTACAAACTTAGCTGTTAAACTCAACAATTGCACCTACATAAACAAGGGGACAATGGGCATATGGCCTAACAACTCCCTCGGGAGGAGGCCAGAACTAGGAACTATACCACCTGACAGAGGATAGTAAACATAGGGTAACATATAACACACCTAACCTAGCTCTAGCCTAGCCGCTAAGCTACGGGCCTTCTTACAGGGCCACAAGCCTAGTGAAGCCTGGGCTTCACCTCCAAATTTCATGGATAAGAGAAAGAAAGCGAAGCTCACAAGCAAACAATGTCAGGCGGCCGATTAAGGCCAACCTAACATACATACTTACTGAAGTGACGAGTGCTAACTCAAACTACTCTAGAAAACAGCAGATGAGAAGCAACTCTAAACAGGTGGCTAAGAGGCGGTCATTTTGTGGCCTGCACAATATATCATGCCAGCTTAACAACTTCAGTTTACCCAAAAACCCATTTTTGACTACATGCTCAGAAAAACTATACAGGAAAAACAAGGTCTTATTTTAAACACATAAAAATATAGACCCTCCTGCATCTCAAAGACCGAAGACTCCTTAATTTCACACGAAAATGGAATCTAAGGTTCTTTTAAACCTAAAAGATCCTCCCATTATCAAACCGAAAAAGCAGGTCGACAGAAATAATCACTATGGGCCCAGCCATCAGTCTGACCATAAGTATCTGAGCAAGATATATGTTTATAAAATATATACATGCATATGTAAATATATATACATATACTCATATACATATATTCATACATATATACAGCACAGTCCAAAAGTTTGGAACCACTAAGATTTTTAATGTTTTTAAAAGAAGTTTCGTCTGCTCACCAAGGCTACATTTATTTAATTAAAAATACAGTAAAAAACAGTAATATTGTGAAATATTATTACAATTTAAAATAACTGTTTTCTATTTGAATATATTTCACAAAGTTATTTATTCCTGTGATGCAAAGCTGAAATTTCAGCATCATTACTCCAGTCTTCAGTGTCACATGATCCTTCAGAAATCATTCTGATATGCTGATTTGCTGCTCAAGAAACATTTAATGTGTACAATTGTACAAAATATTTGTGTACAATATTTTTTTTCAGGATTATTTGATTAATAGAAAGTTCAAAAGAACAGTGTTTATCTGAAATCTAATCTTTTGTAACATTATGAATGTCTTTACTGCCACTTTTGATTGATTTAATGCATCCTTGCTGAATAAAAGTATTCATTTCTTTAATTTCTTTTCAAAAAAATAAAAATAAAAATTCTTACTGACCCCAAACTTTTGAACGGTAGTGTATAATGCTACAGAAGCTTTGTATTTCAGATAAATGCTGTTCTTTTGAACTTTCTATTCATCAAGGAATCCTGAAAAAAAAAGTACACAACTGTTTTCAACATTGAAAATAATCATAAATGTTTCTTGAGCAGCAAATCAGCATATTAGAATGATTTCTGAAGGATCATGTGACACTGAAGACTGGAGTAATGATGCTGAAAATTTAGCTTTGATCACAGGAATAAATTACTTTGTGAAATATATTTAAATAGTACACAGTTATTTTAAATTGTAATAATATTTCACAATATTACTGTTTTTTACTGTATTTTTAATTAAATAAATGTAGCCTTGGTGAGCAGACGAAACTTCTTTTAAAAACATTAAAAATCTTAGTGGTTCCAAACTTTTGGACTGTACTGTATATATATGTAGGAGGTGAAAGAAGAAGAAGAGAGGGTAGAAAAAAGTCGCCCTATATAGCTGGGGAATCGATTACAAACGCAGTGGTGTTTACAATTGATCCTCCATCTCACTCTCGCTTTTTCCTCCTCCAGTCTGTCTGGATTCAGACACAAATCTGAATGGCTAGGTGTTTTTCCATGCCCTCCTGATCTCAAACGTGGATATCAGGAGTGAATGGAAAGTTTATGGGAGCTGCAGCGTTCACGGACAGAAAGGAACCACTTGTCGAGCCGTCCGCGCGCAGCCCCTTTCTTAACGCGCTCTCACGGCAGTGGCAGCCTGCCGAAAAGCACGTCCACAAACACAGCAGCCCTCACACACAGCAGCCGGCGCACTGCCGGAAGTGATGATGTCAAAACACGGACGTCATCGTCATCCAACAACTCATGCTCGTCAGCCCCGGGGAAGCAGAGAGAGAAACAGCTCTCTCAAACGATCCATATTACGTCATAGGCTGTTGCCGGCCAATAGGGATTGGAGTTGTTGAATAGTTTTGCTTTCAGACACCGGGTCACGTGTGACGTTCCCCAAAGCGTTCAAAAGCAGAGCGAGTTCCCTTTCGAAAGGGAACCTGAATTATCTAACTGAATATCTAAAGTATTAGTAGCCGCTAGTGTTTTATAGTTGCGCTGAAGGAATACATCAACTCACCAGAGACAGTAACAGTGAATCTTTTTAACAAAATCCTTCTGTCACTGATGATCTTTAGTCTAAATTCTCCAGCATGTTCAGTTTCAATGTCACTGATGGTCAGAGATCCAGTCCTGCTGTCCATCTTCAGTCTGTCTCTGAATCTCCCATCGTCGCCATCATAGTACAAGGTCCGATTGTTATCTGCATCACCTTTAGCGATGAGAGATCCTTCAGCTCCAAATCTCCACAGTATCAGATCATGTTTCTGTAGGTCAGTATCAGTGTGTAGGGTCTCAGAGTTTCCCTTTGTGGCTAACAATGCCTTTATTTCATCTTTATCTTCAACAGACTTGAGTGGAGATTCTGAAAAAATAATATCACAATCCCATAACTGTTGAATAATTCAGCTTGCATATTCTCAGATTTACTCACCTTTCACAATAACTTTGAATGTCTTGGATTTGATCCCTACACTGCTGATACTCTCTACTTTATATACACCAGAGTGTTGGATTCTGATATTCCAGATGGTGAGAAATCCAGTTTGATCCAGATTAATTTTGTCACTAAACATCGTCATCAACTTCACATCACTATATTCAACTTTTCCAGTTGCTCTGTTGATTGTTGCTATGCTATTATCATTAAATTTCCACTCTGTTAGACCATCTTTCTGCGTTTCAATAAAATCAGTCTGTAGATTAAGAGAATCTCCCTCGATCACGGTCTTCACTTCATCTGGATCAACATCAAACACACCTGCAGAACAAACGGAAACATGTTACATTTATTCATTCACCATATGCTTTACCTTTTATTAAAAATAAACAATTGGCAGAAAAAAAAATGTTAAAGGTGCCCTAGATTATGTTTTTACAAGATGTAATATAAGTCTAAGGTGTCCCCTGAATGTGTCTGTGAAGTTTCAGCTCAAAATACCCCAGAATACTGATCCAAATAATCAGTAATTCCTTCTTAAGTATTTGGTAATACTTAAGTCATTACTAGTGGGTTACCAAGGCCTTTACTTTAAAATTAATTATACATTATTCATTATTCACGTTAATTATGAACCTGTATATAGTAGTTCTTAGTAGTTCTCTGGGAGGAATGAAAAAACAGTAGTTACTGATTAGTTAATAGTGAACTACCACCTTTAACTGAGCACTATTACTTACTAATTCATTCATCAGAGTTACTTGTTAGTTAATAGTAGTTACTATAGTGTTAATAATGCATTACTCATTTGTTCCTGTGTAGTTATTCATTAATGAAGGATCAGTATTCTAAAGTGTTACCGTGATTTTTAATAGACAGATGTAGAAGTGCTCCTGGAAAAATAGTCAACATTAATGTTACACACTGTAGTGTCACCAAATTCAGTTTACACAACAATGGTCTCCTATTGGTTCTTGCATATTTTTGTTAGTGTTTATTATGAAAAATATTCAATATCTTCACTGTTATGCAGTGTAATGCCATCAAATCCAGTCCACACAACATCGCTGTCCAGCTGGTTATACTACAAAACTTACTTTGAAAAAAAGGTGTTTTTACATAATTTATATGTAATTTTTTTATTTATTTAATTTTTAAATACACATGTTTTAAGTGTTGTAGTATAACCATCAGGATGTGTGAACTGAATTTGGTGAATGCGTTACAGTTATGTTACTGAATGATTTTCATAATAAAAACTCATACAAATTATGTTCAAACTAAATGATATAGCATAACAAGTAGGAGACCTGATGTGTAAACTGAATATAGTGGCACTATTTTTTTTGTAACGTTTTTTCGGGGTTTGCACTTTGCAGACGGTTCCTCCGGACTCCTCTCTCAGCCGCTCGTACATTGCAGAGGAAGGCTCGTTATGAAATTAGATTGTAGCTCGTTGCATGTTACAGTTTTTCTCAGTCGCTTTGGTGCATTTCTCACATCACTATTTACATTTGCACAACAGTTAATGCAGTTCTCAAAACAATTAGTACAAACTGCAAAACCTAGTTGATAACCTGCAAAAGCGTGTCACTTGCTCAAAATGGATAGGTCATTCCTCAAAAGCAAGTATTCGTGTCAATGAAAGTGTCAGTGTCATCAAGATGAAAAGTCCTGACACCATTGTTTATGAACAAGATAGTCAAATGGCTTTGTCATGTTTTCATTATGACAGTTTACTCTGTCAATGTTTTCCAATGTAAAAAAGTCAGATCTTGGTGACACTACCTGAAAATGCTCAAGACAGCACTATATACTATTTGCACAGCCATTTGAAAAATACAGTAAAGTTACACATTACTGTATTTAGTGAGGTAACTGAGTACAAGACACTGAATATGTATGTTTCACATTTTTACTGCACATGCTCTTTGCAATTCTAATTTGTTCACAGCATTGTGCAAAAGAAAAAATACACCCTTATTTGCAACAAACATAAACTCCCTTTGGGTAGAGCTGTGCACAACTGTAAACAATATTGCAGTACATATGGCAAATCTTTACTGTAACACTACTGTACGCTACAATACACTAAATGTGTGATGCAGTAAAGCTGTACGTCTAAATGTAAAATGTACAGTGACAAGTTCTTGTCCCACTGCAAGCTTCATGTATGACACGATGACAGTAGTGCAGTGCAGATTGTTTAGTGCTGAATTACTGTCCATTTATACACATCTGTTCTCCCGACGAAATGTTTGAATAATTGAATTTACAGTGGTTCTCCCAACATTTGGCTGCACCCTTCGACCGGCCTCAGCCATTGTGAGGCCGTGATTGACAACATGATCCACAATTGTAGCCCTGATTTCATCAGGGATCTGCCTATTGGCCTCTTCTTCCTCTTCCCCTGTTTTGTCCCCTTCCCCTTCCTCCCCGCACCCTTACCCCTCTTCCACGAGGCTGACCTTCCACTTCTGTGTCACAGTATTGTAGAAATGGTACACACTATGTCCTGCTTGGTTCGTATATGCTTGTAAAATGGGGGTTTATGGGATTCAGCTCTGACAGTGATTGTAGAGAAGTGGCTTATCATTGGTTGCAACTAATGCTTCACACACCCCTTCTCATCAGTGAAAGTTGAGATTCACTTGAGAGAAATTGTTCAATTTAGGAGACATTTTCAGGAAAAAAAGATTTTAAAAAAATGTGTAAAATTTGCTTGACAGATTTTGACAACTAGTTCAACATTTTTGTATGTAATGACTCAAGCAATGAAATGAGGATTATTAGTTTTATATGGAATGACTATTCAGCATTCACAAGTATAGTTAATTTTGACTGACATGACATAAGCAAATGATAATGTTATAAAACAGCAGAGAGTTGTATGAAAGCGATTGATGCATGTCCAAAAGCATTTGCAATTTGTTCAAAGGAATGAGAAACTGCTACTATGATGTGCACAAATGACTAAATGTTGTGGAGGTTGAACTAACTGTTGTGCAAATGTAAATAGTGATGTGAGAAATGCACCAAAGCGACTGAGAAAAACTGTATTATAAAGTGGTGTTATTTGTGTAGTAACAACTTTTAGCTCACGAGTTACTGATCCCGGAAATTCGAATCTGTGAATCTGTTGCCAACTTTACTAAACTATTTTCCTTTAAAGCAGAACATTGTGTTTGGAGGATAGTTTCTTTAAAATTCTCCTGTATATTTTAAATGAGCATATCATCAATAATGAAGGTAATGCGTACTTCAAATGCAAAGGCTTGTCATGTAAAACTACTAAGCACACCTGTCAGGGACAAAGTGAAACCGAAAGCATTAAAGAAAATCAGAATTTAAACACTTACCCTCTATGACGAAGAAACACACAAACATAGAAAACGCGCTCTTCATGTTGTTGTGAAACTGAGTTAAATAAGGACGATTGTGTCTGTGTTGAAGAAGCGTCTCGCTGTCTACTGGGATGTGTTTTGAGATTTCTGGACCGCGCCCATCGCCGAAATCCCGCATTGCGCCTGCGCAATCGCGGCCACTCTAGTCACTGCTTGTGTTTACACCAGCTGCAGCGCTAAAGTTTCACTAAAGTTCATGTTTTCTTCACTAAAGTTTATTTTTGACAGCCGCACAGCAGAACAAAACCTCAAATAACTGAAAACACAAGCCTGATTTACTCTAATGTGTACAAATAAAAATTTAAACATATTTTAAAGTTAATCTAAAATACTAGTCTGGCAGAAACACTGATGTGTTTTATTGTTAACATGTTGATCAGAAGCTGATTAGCATAAAAAGTAGTGTTACTTCATGAAATGTTAAACGATTTCGTTGATTTTTAAAGCTATGTTTAGAGAAAATGTACACCGTTTTGGTTAAATGTATTTATTTATACTCCAAAAATATAAAGTCACTATCTTATTAGGCTCAAAGTTGAATTAATGGATGAAAAGACAAAAGTCTTTTTTTTTTTTTTTTTTCTGGTTTAATACCTAACTGTCTACATTTGGTCTGTTGTATTTTTCGTGTTATTATTAACAGTACTATTTTTGTTTTGTTTATTTGGAGACTAGTGAGGCTTCAGGCAAGCCGCTAGTTGGCCCTCATGTGCGGTGGTGGGACTCTGTCTATTCATGCTTGATCCTGTGTGTGTGTGTTGTGGTGAGACCTGGAAGTGAGTGCAGGTGTGGAGCAGGGAGGATCATGGGATATAGAGTCCAGAACAGAAAGGAACTGTGACACTAGTAGGTTTTCTACAACTATATTATAGAATAGTACACATTTTACTTTAGTAAAACATATTTATATTCATATTAAATTATATTTATTCTTATTTATTCATTTCATATTCAGAAACATGTTACATTTATATATTGACCATATGCTGTACCTTTTATCAAAAATAAACAATTGCCAGAAAAAAAAAAAAAGGGATAGTTCACCCAACAATGAAAGTTCTCTCATCATTTACTTAACTTTTATGTTGTTCCAAATCTGTATGAGCTTATTTGTTCTGATATTTTGATATTTTGAAGAATGCTGGTAACCAATGTTTGCCATAGTATTTTTTTCCCCTACTATTGAAGTCAATGGCCAACGTTTGGATACCAGCGTTCTTCAAAATGTCTTCTTTTAATTCAGCGGAATAATTTTTATAATGTCTTGTTTTGAAAGGAATTTAACACTTTTATTCAGAAAGAATGTGTTAAATTGATAAAGTTATAATAAAGGCCTATATTGTCAGAAAATATTTCTATTTTGAATAGATTTTGTTCTTTTAAACTTTATTCATGTCATGTCTTATTGTGTTGTTTCATGTTCACATTTCATGGTTTATGTTATAGTTATGCTTTTCCATTGCTTTGTTTGTTTTCCTTGTTTGCCATGTGCTTCCCATTGCCCTCTTGTGTTCTTGTCATGTGCTTCCCCTGTCTCATGTGTCATTGTCCTCATTGGTTGTCATTGTCATGTGATTTCAGTTCTGTCCTGTCATTGGTCCTTTGTCTTCACTGTTCACAGGTGTTCCTTGTTTGTCATTAGTCTCCTTGTATAAATAGCCCTCTTTGTTGAATGTAACCTGCTTATGGTGAGTGTCAGGATGAGTGTTCATGTCAAGTCACGTCTCTGTTTTTGTTCACGTTTGTACTTTGGAATATTGTTATTAAACTGCACTTTGGTTCTACCTACGCTCGCCTCCAGTGGACTCCCTATGTTACAATTCATCGTTAAATCCTGAAAAAAGCAATACAGGTTCCAATAAAATATTAAGCAGCACAACTGTTTCTGAAATTGATAATAAATCAGCATATTAGAATGATTTCTGAAGGATTATGTCAAATTGAAGACTGGAGTAATGATGCTAAAAATTCAGATTTGCACCACAGAAATAAATTATATTTTAAAGTATATTAAAATAGAAAACGTTTTTTTTAAATTGTAATAATATTTCACAATATTACTGTTTTTACTGTATTTTTTAATCAAATAATGCAGGCTTGATGAGCATAAGAGACTTCTTTCAAAAAGAATTCACAAACAGTAATGTGTCCAATATGATATACTGTAAATGGGATGGAATGTATAGATTGTACTGCACTGAGCCTCACAGCATGTGTCCACATGTTTTACTATCAAGAAACTGTGATCTAACCAGTACAACAGGTTGAGCGCTGCAATGAAAGCATCTGCGATGCTGTTTGCTGATGTTCGTTTGAACTACGGTTTCGGGAAACACAGAATCGTTTAACTATGTTTGAACTTTTGAGAAACGCATCCCTGTTTGTATAGTAGAGAGAGGAGCTCTGTTTGCTAACCAGGAAAACTTGCTGAATTCAGTAAATTTGGAAGAATTTAATTTACCAGATCAACAATTCACGAGATAAACGTTTAAAATCAGTCACAGCAGACAACGAGCTACATCCTAATTTTCCTGAAATGGGATCCATGATAGCACACATACATCTCAGAGACGTATTTTTAGAGTGTTTGCTCATCTGCAATATGTCTATAACATGTTTCCTAAACATTTAGAAGATGTCTTTATGATGTTTACAGGGTTGCCAACTCTCACGCATCTGGCGTGACACTCACGCTTTCAGCATCAATCTCACGGTCTCACGCACACGCAAGAAATGTCATGCCAAAATCCATTCTTCTCCCCTCTCAATCCGTTACTTTCTGTTGATGACTAGACCACAGCGTATTAATGACAGGAGCTTATCCTTATATATATAGCCTATATATATATATATATATATATATATATATATAAGGTCACTAATATCACTATTTTGATCTGTGAAAACTTTCAAAGGTCAGTTTTGGTCAGCTGACCCTTCCCTGGGTCATTTACATCACTTTGTCACAGATTAGAATAGTGATGTTACTGACCATGGGAAGGGTCAGCTCACCTGTACTGAACCTGTACTGAACTATATATATAAGGTCATTTACCTACTGGATTGGAAAGGGTTATTCATTGAAACAGCAAACGTAAAACCATATTATACAAAAAACGGGGGGCAGAGCAAAGAGAAACACGACCACGAGATAAAATGCTATTGTGAAAGTTTTCACAAATCGAGCTCGACCTAAAACAATGTTATTTTATTCCAGCAGTCTGCGTGTTCATTGGTAATAGACGTTAAACATGAAGAACGCCTTTCTTTCACATTCCTTACTGGCGGACTTACCAAGGGATTTACGGACAAGAGCTTTGCTGTGAAAAAATTCACAGATCAAGCTGGTGAAGATGACACCAGTTTCATTCCTCTAAGTGTCCAACATTTGGAGCTATAGCCATTATAAAATTAAGAGTCGCTACGAAAAAAAAAAACTGATTTCGGCCCAAAGGACAGCGTCACCTTAATTCAGAAATCATGGAGAACGATATTCGGTATTATTTGCATGTCTATGACAGCGCACTGCGTATTTATAGCCAAAAGAAATCTGAATATCAAACCGCAAACTATCTTTACTGCGGTGATTAACCGAGGATATTTTAAATGAGCATATCATCACTCATAAAGATAATGCGTAAATCAAATGCAAAGGCTTGTCATGTAGGGTACTAAGTGAAGACAGCACACCTGTCAGGGACAAAGTGAAACCGAAAGCATTAAAGAAAATCTGAATTCAAACACTTACCCTTTACGAAGAAGAAACACACAAACATAGAAAACGCGTTCTTCATGTTGTTGTGAAAATGAGTTAAATAAGGACGATTGTGTCTGTGTTGAAGAAGCGTCTCGCTGTCTACTTGGATCTGTTTTGGGACTTTGAGATTTCTGGACCGCGCCCATCGCCGAAATCCCGCACTGCGCCAGTGTAACGAGGTTAAAATTGTTTTATTTCACAAGATTTTCCTGTTAATATGCATTCAATACTATTCTACAAATGTTTAAACCAGTGTTTAAAATACATTAAAAGTGTCTGTAAGGAGCCTCCTTTTACCACCCCCCCCTCCTTTTACAACAAAGTGGTTCAGCCCAGACAGCCATACCTGCCGTATTGTCTTTTCCGTCTTTCTCCCGAACGAAACAGGTATGCTGTGTTCCATGTTACAGATCAGTTGTTAGCATTGATTGAAAATAATTCACACACAGAAATACACAATGTTTAAGTAGTTTTTATTTATTTTGTTAGTTATTCACAGATGTAAGATCATATATATATATTTAACATACATGTTTCATTTATGTGGATTGGTATACTTGGGAATGTTATTTTTGTTGGCAGTGTTACTGATGTGTGAGCTGAGGCTGCCGTGAAGGCCTGTCTATAAAAATACATTCTCTATGCAGAGCCAATCCGGCGATCTCCTGTACGTTCTTCACTCATTTTCAACACAACACAGATCACAGAAGCATACGGTTACACCTGCGCAGTCGCTCTGGTACTGGGCCGCTTTAAATGTAGTTTGGGAAGAGCTGGGAATACAAGATGTCCTGTATGCACGAGTCCGATATCACTGATGCGGCACGGCTCCTTAAAGCCTCCGCGGAGCCGATCGCGGCCACTCTATAAATATTAATTCTGAAAATGCATAAAAATCTGTCAACTCCGTAATAGGTAAAATGGGTAATATGTAGAAATAAATGTAACACCATTTTTATGCTAATCAGCTTCTGATCAACTTTAACCTTACAAATTTAAGATCAGAAAACATTCAAAATATTAAAATTTAAAGTTTGTTTTATGAAAATAAAAAAGTTTAATTCCTACTTTCTGTATTCTTTCTCTATGTGAAATGTTCACTCAATTCTGGAATGGTCATATATTTGTTCTTTAAGTTTGGTTTGTATTTGCTTTCTGTATATTAGTGTGCTTGTTTAATTTGTCTATATTACTCTGGTCAAATTCACTCTTTAGTTTGTATTTGATTTGTTTTGATTTTGTTGTTGTTTTTCACATTGCTTAACCTACTTTCAGTTCATCTTTGCTTTATCTATATTTCTTTTGCTTTGTTTAAATTTGCTGTTTAGTCTGCATTTCTTTTGCTTGTATTTGTTTTTATGAAAGTGGTGTGAACATCCATCTCCATTTGATATTAGTTTTTGAAGCTCATAGCATTTTTTTCTGGTTTAATACCGAACTGTCTACATTTGGTCTGTTGTATTTTTTTGTGTTATAATTATCAATACTATTTTTGTTCTGTTTATTTGGAGACTAGTGAGGCTTCAGGCAGGCCACTAGTTGGCCCTCGTGTGTGTGTGTGTGTGTGTGTGTGTGTGTGTGTGTGTTTGTTTGTTGTGGTCAGATTGTGATAAAGGAGCCTAGCGTTCATTAAACTAGCTGACCTCCACTAGCAAGCCTCGTCTCCTCCTCATGTTTTCTAGTGTCTTCCATGTTTGTATATTTTAACCCAGTCCTACAGTCTTTTTTGCTTGATTGTCAAAATAATAAAGTTGTTGTACTTTTGGTATCTACATCTCTGGCCTTCCTTTCGACACCACGCTCCTGTGTGCCCTTTGAATGCGGTTAATTCATAAGTATTAATATTTCCCTGGTTAACAGGGTGGCTTAGTCAGCTGTATTTATAGTGTTCTCATTACGATCATTTCCCACTACATATACTACAGTAAACTGTCTTAAAATACTATAGTAATGTATAGTACCATAGAAAAGGTAGCAAAATTTCTCTATGGTTTTTGAACCATACTATGGTAAGGTTACTACAGTAACTTGAATGAATTTGTTGTAGTAATTTTATAGTTGTTGAGGTAAATCTACTATAGTAATATAAAAAATTACTTTACCCAATACTCTAGTAAAGTATAGTATAGAAAAGTACACATTTTACTTTAGTAAAATCTAAAGTAGTTATTATCAGATGACCATAGTTAATAGCTATACAGCATGCTTTAGCAGTCGATCTTTTTACAAAGTGTAGTAAATACTATAATATACAATTTATTTTTTTATGTGCACACTCTTCAGTTGTTCTCATATCTTATAAAGCATGTGTTTTGTCATTTCCTATTACAACTAACTCTAAAAAGGGAAACGACACCAATAAAAGTCGTGCTGTGTGGTTTTATGGGTTTAACTCGACACAAACAAAAGGTGGTGCGATCGTGGGAGATTATTCTGACTGTCAGCTTTCACAAACATCACTTCATACTACTTTTGTTCTCATTTAATTACAAAACTTGTGGGATTTGAGGAGTTTTCAGGAGATTCATGACAACTGATAGGCTTTTAGGTGCTGGAAACATCAGCAAACCTTTGAGGAAAATGCTTCGCCTGTTTGCTTTGCTCTGTTGTTCGTGGAGTCCCGTTGGTAAGCATCTATATTGTGGCCTAAACATTGTAATAGATATTGCAAGGAAATTTATGTAATTTATATACTTATGTTAACATATATTATTCTATATAAGCAACTTTCATCTCTATTTAATCTACTGTTTAAAATGTTGTAGATTGTCTATGTATTTTTGTTCAATTTTTTTTTTGTTTGTTTTGCAGGAGTGTTTGGTGATGTAGATGCAGTGAAGTCAGTGTCAGCGATGGAGGGAGATTCAGTCCTTCTAAAGCCTGGTGCTGCTGAACTACTGAGAAATAAGATACTGTGGACGTTTGGAGATCAAGGTGCTCTCATAGCTCTCATAGATGCCGGTCAGATCTCATTATTTGATGGTCCTGATGGGATATTCACAGACAGACTGAAGCTGGACAATCAGACTGGATCTCTGACCATCAACAACAGCAGAACCACAGACTCTGGACCTTATGAAGTAAACGTCAAGGGAGGGGCAGGAGACCAAGTCAGGAAATTCAATCTTACCGTCTATTGTGAGTGACTGGTTAATTTCAAACTCTTTTATTGGAACAAAATCACTATAATGAAACATGAAGTTGATATGCAACAAATTGTTCATTTTTATAGCATTGGTCTCTGGATGTTCACCCACTGTACCTGTTAGTATTGCTATATATAACAATTTCTAGAACTGAAACGTCTGTCAGATGTTTCGGTTCAAGAAACGTAATTCTCCTCATGCTCATGCTGAGTCATATGCATACACTGGTTTTCAAAACTTTTTTAATTTTCTGAAAAACCTACCGTTTCAAAACCTCTCCAGGAGTAATGCAGAGGACACTACATCTGAGGAGTTAGAAAACCACAGACAGCACCACCTGCTGGTCATGAAATATGGAAATTATTTACGTTTGTCAATAATTTTGTCCTTTTTAGATTATTTAGAACATATAAGATGTGTCCCAATTCAAAGGCTGCATCCATCATAGGCCACAAAGGCAGATTAAATGGGTGGTCTAGCCTATAGAGTACTGTTCTTGTGGCCTAGCAAATGTGACATCTGCCACTGATTCCACACGTACCAGATGTGGGCCGGATCTGGGCCAACACTACTGACACCGACACACTGCTGTCTAGGGTGTAATCTGGAAATTTCTCTCAAAATAAACCCTGTCATCACTGACGTGCAATGAATTGTGAGATAGGCGAGGCCACAAAGGATTCATCTGTTGTATCCTTCATTTCCCAGACTTCATTGTGCCACAGTGACCTCCAAATGTGGCCTTCGAAGGACGCAGCCTCTGAATTTGGTGTCAAATGAAACCTAATGATTTGAGTCATTATTTAAATTAGTGTTTAGCCTGTATTTTACAATTGATTATGTCTGTTTATTCTGCAGCCCGTCTGCCTGTTCCTGCCATCACCAGAGACTCCTCACAGTGTTCTTCATCATCATCATCATCATCATCGAACTGTTCACTGGTGTGTTCAGCTGTGAATGTGAACCATGTGGCTCTCTCCTGGTACAAAGGAAACAGTTTATTGTCCAGCATAAGTGTGTCTGATCTCAGAAGCAGCGTCTCGCTACATCTGGAGGTGGAGAATCAGGATAAAAACACCTACAGCTGTGTGCTGAAGAATCCCATCAGCAACCAGACCAAACATCTGGACATCAGTCAACTCTGTCAACCATGTCCAGGTATGTCAGTGTTGATATTAGCGTTTGTCTTTAGTATATTTTCCAGTATAAGTCCTCATTTTTTCCTTCAGAAAACTACTGTTGCGGATTTACTGAACCTGTGATCCGATTGGTCATCACTGCTCTGGTGGGCGTGGCTGCTGTTTCTTTTGTGGTTTATGACATCAGATCCAGAGATGCAAAGTAGCAGAGGAGAAAACAGACCTCGATGATAAACCATACTGTAAAATCTGAAAAATAAAGTTTCTATTTCAGTTCATAAATATGCTTCATAATCAACAGATTTTAGTCACGTTATTCAAGCATTTAATCATTTAATAGCATTTTAAAATGCTTCATTTAACAATTGCTTAGGTTTTTCTTAGAAAAGCACATATTTACAAAAGACCAAATATTTTAAGAGGCACATTGCTGGGTAAAGCACATGGGTCTGTGCCTCCATAGATCCCTTCCAGTGCCAAAGCTTTCCCTTCCTTGCAGTCAGAAGATGAGCAGAACTGGTACCTCCAACAGTCTTATTTGCTTCTCTTTTACATGCTGCAACCTTTGTGACACTTGCAATGTCCCTCCACTTATTTCTGGTTTCATTGGACGACTTTAAAAGGATTTGAAATGGCTTTGAGACAGAAACATGCAGGCAGATTTTCTCACAAATGCAGCTGAGCAACTTCCTCTTCCAAAACAGCAGATGGCGCTTTGCTATGGGTCAATTTACACTAGTCTCCTGAGAGAAGCCCTGAAACATGCATTTATAATAATAATAATAATAATAATAATAATAAACTAGTTTTATAGAGCCTTTAAAAGTTGCATCTCAAAGCGGGAAATAGAAGACAGAAACATGCATCAAAACACATTTCAAGACATATATAGTTATATATACAAAACAAAATAATCACATATACATAATAAGTTTACAAACAGTTTACAGCTGACGAAAATAAGCGGTGAACATGTTTCTGGGCTTCTCTTGGGAGACTAGTGTAAATTTACCCATAGCAAAGCGCCATCTGCTGTTTTGGAAGAGGAAGTTGCTCAACAGACAGGTGTGTGTTTATATGCACTAGATTTGGTGTTTGTTCAAAGGTTACATGCCATTTGTAGGGTGGTTTGTATTTATTTGTGAAATATGATGTAGGCACATTTATTTATATTTGTAAAACACAATACATATATTGTTTTCGCTCAAACTGACCTTTGTATTTGCACATCACTTTCTGTTTGTTTGCGAGTCGAGTTTTCCTTTGCAAAGCAGATCGTGTTTGTTTGTGAAATGCAGGATTTGTTTGTTTAATTATGGCACGATATTAACTCCATAAATAAATCCTTAAATTACAGTGTGTTGACACTTTTTTTTTTTTTACAAGTGTGAAAAAAGATTGAATGTCACTGAGGACAAACAATGAGGGACGCGTCTTTTTAATGTCTTGAATTTGAATAACTAAATTAACGCTAAGCCTGACTATTTAAGTGACTATATTCTGATTATAAACTAAGTATTACACTATTGATGCTGTTAAAGCTACCTCAGGACATTGAAGATACCGACACACCAACAAGTGACATTTCACAGGAAGTTTTCCAGCTGGTTTGTATTATTGCGGAAGTTCTAAAAAAGTTGCTAAAATTTTAGTAAACATATATACAAATTTCTCTAATACATTTTTATTTTAATTTTGCAGCTTAGAAAGTGTTCAAATATATGTTTAAATTATATTTAAAAAAACTAGTGTAGGAAATAGCAAATATAAAAACTTGATTCTCATGCCTCCAGTAACAAGCTCATGCCCACAGTCTGTCTGGTCAATAGATAAGTAATTCAAATAAACCCTACAGTAAATCTCCACAGTTTTTCTCCATAGTCTGGCTCATGCAACTCAGTCTCATTATGGCTTCACAAACTAGACAAATTACAAAGGTAAACTAAAAAAATAGCCAATTTTGGGCTGCTGTATATCTGTTGGAGGAATGAATGTGAGATGCATGCTGCCTCTGAACTTTGATCTTTTATCTTGTGGTTGTGAGATAAGTGTGTTTCATCTCCATGTAAGCTGAAACATAAGTGCAATGCTTGAAGATTTGGCAGTTTGTCTCTTATCTCATCTCTCTCCGAGCTCAGTGCTTCTAATCAACCGACACCTACTAGAAAGACAACATCTGTGGGAAGATGAAGAGATGTTTTTTTAGTGATTTCACGTTCCTCTAGTTGAGTGTGTGCTTCTCTTTGCAGAGGTTGGTGCTTGCAGTGGAGGCCTTTGAGTAATTCAATAGGCTTTGGGATTATATGATTGTGAATTATTTTGCAATATGTAATTTTGGTCATTATTGGGTTCATTTTTAAAATGAGGACCTTCTTTGATGCAAGCAGACACCATATGTTTTGCAAATCAAATTGAGAAGAGTAGAACATCCAAATGTTCAGCTTAATTTATACCTCTCCTCTCTAACATGTCACTGATCTGATCTGTCTGTTCTAGAAAAGCTTCATTTTGGCGAACGCTCGTCAGGAGTTTCTTCTACTGCAATTAACTCACAAAAGCCAATTTTCTGTGCATTTGGCACTTGCAACTGTTCATTTTGGACCCTGGTGTACCTGTTTGAAAAAAAAACAGATGAAGCAGGTTCTGTTTACAGCACCATTATTAAAGACATCAGATCATGCACAGTTGCGCAGTTTGTGATAGATGTCTTATCGCTCTGAGAGGAAGAGAGAGAGACAGATCGTGAATAAGAGAAAAGTAATAAACTGTAAAAACCATTAAATATTGTCCCTGTGTGCCCTGTGGGCTGATAATGTATCACAGGTATCCGTGAGAAACCTTTAAAAAATTAAAAAATCGTATTTTCTGGTTACACAACCTAGTGAGAATTTTCATTTTGGGGTAAACTAATCATTTAAGTCCAAGTTCAAAAGCATTCAAGAAAACAAGGTCAAATTAACTGCATGGCTTCTTATATTATCGTTGCCATATTCAACTCATTTCAGAGGACTAATTTCCTTGGTAGATTATTTTCTGTCATCATTTACTCACCATTATGTCATTTAAAATGATTCTTCTGGGGAAAACAAAAGGAATATGTTCTCCATCAAATGCAATATTTACAAAAAAAAAAAAAAGTTGTTGATTCTACTTTTGCAGTTACATTCATATTTCGGAAACCACATGATAACTTTGTGTGAGGAACAGAGTGACATCCAAGTAATTGTCAATGAATAATAGCATAAATTGCCCTTTTTTTCTTCACAAAAAACTATCATGTCTTCAAAAAGCAATATAGTGCAAAAGTACTTTAATGGAGCTGTTTTGTCTTTTCAGACTGGCCTGTCTCATCACTCATGAAGTTTTGTTCTAGGACAGATGCAGATGATTTATTTTATGACTAATAATGTAGGAAAAAAACCACATTCTCACACATTTTCACTACATGTGGAGACTTTATCTGGTGATCTGCAGAATAAACTTGACATCCTCTTGTGTGAGTAGATGATGCAATTCGATGATACTGATTAGGACTGAAAGCAATGCGAAACAGCATAGTGAACATTTATGAAGTCAAGAAACACACTCAGACATTTTATACATATATACTTTGTGTGTATATAGATATTTGTGATTTAGTGCATTACAAAAACCCAATGAGCTGTACTTCTGGGAAACAGGACAACAGCTGTCTAAGTGGATGTCACAACTCTCTGGACAAGTGTTTCTGCACCTAAAAAGACAAGGATAACATCCAAGTCAAGATTTTGCTCAAGGTGGAGATTTTGATTGTCAGCTACTGACTACTCTTGACAATCTCACACCAGATCAAACCTGCACAACCTCTGCAAGGACTCTGTACAAAGAGGATAAATGCTTCAATGCTAAAGAGTCTATACCACCACAAAAGATGAAGACACTTGAATTAGTCGTGAAATGTCTTGAGCAGCAAGGAAACACCAAGAACATTCAGGGGATGTTCCCGGACAGAGATTACACCTAGTCCTAGAAGAAGAAGATTAACAGAAATCTGATTTCTATGTCGTGGATTTAAATAGTGCTAGACTTAGTCTATGTTACTAACACTCACACTGAGACGCAGAACACACTGGGAGATTGGGATGCACAGGAGACAGGTAAGTAGAGAGCGGGGAGTCCTTGAGGTAAGCATACATGTAAGTATAGCAAAACGACATAGAGTGCTGCGTGTGAGTGCTCTTTATGGTGGTGTTGATAAGAGTGATAATGAAGTGCAGGTGGCGGTGATCAGTACTCCGGTGTCTGTCATGTGTCTGTGACAGTCTAGTTCAGAGTATAATAAGATGATGCCCTGGAGGAAGGGCATCATCTGGGCTTAGTCCAGGTGTTAGTAATCTGTACATAATCTGTGAAACCATTTTTAAAGCCATGATTAACTATTCTAGATTCATTTAAACCCTGTCCGGGAAACCGCTGGACAGATTCACATCACCATGCCAACAGAAACTAGAATTTCTAAATTTATATATATATATATATATATATATATATGCTGAATCCATACCACAATAAATGAAGGCTTTTCTGGGGTCAAAGGGGTTTGTAGAATTTGTACCTGATAAAGTATGGTAAACAAGGTACCAAAAGTTGCTCAAATTACAGATGCTAAAATTCTCACAACTATAAATACTGTCTCTAGTGCACTTTCTGATATTATCACCAAAGTGTAAAACAGCGGAAGCTGATGATAATCACTGACCTGTGATCAGCTCTTCCTATAACAGTCTCTAACGTAAATGCTTTTACATCAGTGAAACTGATCTGGATGCAGAGCAAGCTGCAGCTTCTACATGAACTTCCGGGTGTGGGTCCCTTGAATCTGTATAAAAGCAGGAGACAACATTTGTGTGGTGCGTACTGAGTGTGACTGAGCTGTCTACAATGAGCGTCCTTTGGCTTATGACTGGTCTGCTGCTGTTACGTTTCTGCGCTCCAGGTGACCACATCTAATCTGCTTCAGTAACTACAGAAGGTTGTTTCTCAGAATATGCTGTTGAATTGCTTCATAGACTCTGATCTTTTTTCAGGTTTCTCCATCGTTGGCGGTAATGTCTCCGTTCCACACAGTCGGCCCTACATGGTCTACATTCGTGACCCTGTATCTGAACGAGTATGTGGTGGTTTTTTGATAAAAGAGGATTTTGTGATGACAGCTGCCCACTGCGGACGGTAGGTGAAATTAACTATCATATTCTGGAATTTAATTAGAAAGGGTTTACAACGTGCCTCAAAATCCACAATTGTATGAAAACAAAATCAACAAAAAAGTGACTTTTGATATCCAAAGTGGCAGTATGTCTTTAAATTGTAAATATATATTTTTGTAAATCTGGCCTTTTTTTTGGTCATCTTTAGTCATCTTGTGGTGTATTTGGGCGTCAATGACACCAAACTTTTACCGGACAGTGTAGCGGTACATCCAATTCCACATCCAGAATTCTATAGGAACACTCCAGGTTATGACATCATGCTTCTAAAGGTAATATATAACGTTTATAAAATCATTTAATTAGAATCACGTCTTGAAAAAATAAGTAGATGTTTACAGAATATAATTTGGCTGAATCTAATCACTTGTACTGAATGCATTCTTTAAAATTCAGAAAAAGTTTGGAAGAAATGCAGGACTTTTACACATTCCCTTTCAGCTTAAAACTCCAGCAACTTTGAACGAAACTGTGAATACTATCACCTTGCCAAAAACTGAGAATGGAGAAATCCTGAAGGATTGCATGGTCATGGGTTGGGGCTTGGAGGAATACGGACATGGGTCTCCATCACGTGTCCTCAAAGAAGCAAACGTTACTCTGATAGATTCTAAAAACTGTGTGACAAATGACACTCTATGCAGCGAGGGAACAACTGGCACAGCAGAGGTAGATCAAGTGGCACTGCTTACAAATTCTTATCTATGGTGTATTGTTAGTGCATGCTGGATATACAGTAATCAATGATATCATCCACAGGGAGATTCTGGAGGTGCACTTGTTTGTGGAGATGTTGCACAGGGAATTGTGTCTTATTACAATGAGTCGAATGGAGAATACCGTACAAGATACACTCATATTTCCAAATACCTTCTATGGATTCATCACATATTGTTGGGGATATTGAATTGTTGGGCATAAACAGTTCAGGACCTGAGACCAGATATGATGAATGAAAGACCAGGAGTCAGAAGTGCAATCAATCGAAGAAATTTTACTGAAGAATAGTTTGCAGTTTCATCAGCAGAAGCCCAAGGAGTTCGTAGGCCACTCTATATACATTCACATTTCCACAACAATTATACTCTAACAGAGTCAACTAACTACATCATTACTTCAGGTTAATGAATCTGATTTAAAATAAGACAAAATTAGTAATCTTCCACACAGACTGATAGACAGAAGCATATCTCCATCCATCACGATTCTGATGCTCAGACCCTAGATTTAGGCACAGGGAGATCTGTTAAGTCATGAACAGGTGTCTGCAGGTCTCTAGAGAAAGCCAGTTGTCCATCATTACCACTAAAGGACCTACACAGAAAACAAACGCACATACACTGATACACAACTACTTTAAGTTTGACGTTGGTTCAGGCTCCAACTATAAACAGGAAGGATTCTCAAAACACACTGATAACATGTTCTAGTTCTGGTGAGAAGTACAGACAATATTCATCATTATTCTCTAGTGCTTGAAGATGAAAAGGAAAATAAATGCTTTAACATACGTTGAAGAAGTCATTCAAATAATTTAATGTTGGTTAATAACTTGATTATAAATCAGTCAAAAGATATACATTGAAGCAGAATAGTTGTTCAGAATTCACCTCCTCTGCAGCAACATGAAACATGGAAGGGCAAGCTGGATAAACTCATTTAGTTCAAAACATTCAGCACATCTGTAACATTGAATGTGCAGTTTTAAAATAAAGGCTTACTCATGTGTCACTGTTTCACAAAAGTCTAATTTGCATTTGTGGCTAAAATGTATATACAAGCATTCATGCTGTAGTTCAGTGGTTCTCCACCAGGGGGCCGGAGCCCATTAGGGGGCCTCAAGATGGTAAGGACAAAATGATTACCAGTTTGATAAGCCAAGATAAAATACCTGATGGTTGGTATTACCGTTTCATATTTTAATTCTCACTAAAACTGTATTTGATTCATGCGACTTGAAAAACTCACAGTAAATATTGTCCATATTGCAGGTTAAAACATTTTTCGAACTGTATATGTAACTTGAAGTTAAGATTCTTTTTAATAAATGTTAATGTATGCTCAATAGTTTTTTTAGGTTACACTGTGTCATGTGATATAACTTAATTTAGTGATTACACCACTGATTTGATATTATTAAAACACAATGAGAATGTTAGGTTTCTGTTATGTTTATGTTTTTGATATGCATGAATTAATGCATACTTCTCATCAAAAACTAAAAGTTACTAATGGTGGTTTTATTTACAAATGTTCATATGACGTTCTAGAATGCTTTACGTGGAAAAAGCTTAATTTAATAAGACAGTGTTAACAAACCGAACTTAGTAAACAACTGCTAATAAAGCATATTTTGTACAGAAAAGCAGATGAGCCCACAATAAGATTTCACATTAAGCATTTTCCTCCCATAAAGAAAACTCTTAACGTGACTTAATGTACGACAGTGACTTTAAAAGACCAAATTTATTAGTGTAGAATAATAATTGTGCTGCCATACATTTCGGCAAACATTTAAAACAATATGCGTTAAAGACTCTCAATGTAAAACAGAAACAACAAAAATAGGCTAATTAAATGCTATTGGATCATTTAATATCCTAAGGACACCTCTGACAAATCATTGGCTGTGTTCATATTAAACATGGCTAACACACATATAAACTATTGTGCATCAGTAACAGTTAGAATATACGCTTCACTTCGTTCAACGCTGAAACATAGGCTAATTACCTTTAATGTAAGCCAAGGAGCATGCACAAATATTTTAACACAAAACAGTAAACTCGTGAATATTCATGTGAGCTCCGCCCAGTGTCACCACGGAATATTTCAGAACACCGGCTCTGCGCAGACTCACTGCAGAGTATTTTATTCAGTAGGAGCGGCCGTGGGTCAGTGTGTTAATTAATCATCGTCATGGTAAATGATTGTGTTTGTGGAGGATGCACGAGCTCCAGCCTGTCAGGACATCGAGTCCATACGGGGGCGCGCGCGCGCGCTTTATTCGTGCTCGTCAGTTTCAGTTTCGAAATCTTCAAGGCGTTGGTGAGACACGGAGAACAGATCAGGTAAGAGTCCAGTTTAACCAGCTGTACTAACTAACCAACCTTTAAATAACCATCTCATTATTGTTCACTAGTTTGCTTGAAATTAGAATATTGAGAAGACAAAAACATGTATTTAAAACATACATTTAATAAAAAATAAAACGTGTGTAATATTCTTTAATTAAATAAATTAATCCTGTCACAGCTTTGCTGTCTTTAGTGAGGTTAAAAAACAACAGTCTGAAAGCAGATGCTGTATAATCCATTATGGATGAGGATTGCTGGATGATATTGTGAAAGGTTACACTAAACTGACTGTAAAACCCTTCATCCTGGGCTGTTTGTCATCATTTCACACTGTTTCCCGGGGTTTAAGACAGATGATGACGTCATGATGCGTTATTTCCGCTCGTGTTTTCGTCAGTTTGTGCGGATGATGACGTCACGACGCGTTATTTCTGCTCGTGTTTTCGTCAGTTTGTGTGGACGATGACGTCACGATGCGTTATTTCCGCTCGTGCTGCAGCCCCGCCCTCACTGAAAGCTCTGCGATCACTGATCATCTACAGCGACTCAATCACACATGCACACATGACATCTATCTTAATAATAATACAACAAGGTGCTTCTGTAGAATGTTTCAACGATTAAAGATGGATCTTTAATTTCTTTAATAATCCATAAGGGCAGTAGCTGCATGATCACACATACAAACATAATTATTCTGGTGATGTTGTCTGAGAAACAGTGATGTGGCTGAATGTAGATTGAAATACTATTTGTTCAGAAATGTCTTTAATGAAGTGAGTATTTATCACAGTTAACCAGAAATACTACATAAAGAGAGACCACTAACTTTTGTCACATCTCCGTTTCTCCTGTTTATGGAGGACTTTAATCTGTTAATCTGTTCGGTTCTCAAACACTGACAATCAGCTCGATAAACAGACGAGAGTTTATTACCGAACTTCAGCATGAGAAGAAATCATTCTGACAAACATTTGACCATGACAGACCCTGAGAAACTCTGAGACAAATAAAGAGAAATAAATAATTTTTATTGTTCTTTTGTGTTTTATCTAAAGGGTTTACAGCATAATATTTGTATGTTTCAATGTAAGTTCATTTTGAAAACACTTTGTTTAGGAAAAGTCAGACTCATTATTTCTCTTTTCTGTCTTACTGACTTTCTCGACAAAATCAATAAAGAATCAGCGATCAGTGGAGAACGAAGAGAAAACTTTACAGAAGGATTTTTGAGACATTTGTTTCTAAACAGATCAAACAGTGAAAATGGCTTCAGCAGCTGAAGATGATTATATTTGTCCTGTATGTCATGAAATCTTCAAGGATCCTGTTCTTCTGTCATGTAGTCACAGTTTCTGTAAAGAGTGTCTTCAACAGTTCTGGAGAACCAAGAAAACTCAGGAGTGTCCTGTCTGCAGGAGAAAATCCTCAAGAGATAAACCTCCAGTTAATCTGGCATTAAAGAACTTGTGTGAGTCGTTTCTGAAGGAGAGAAATGAGAGGCGTTCATCAGGATCTGAGGAGATCTGCAGTTTACACAGTGAGAAACTCAAACTCTTCTGTCTGGAGGACAAACAGCCTGTGTGTTTAGTGTGCAGAGATTCACAGAAACATGACAATCATAAATTCAGACCCATCAGTGAAGTGGTTTCATCATATAAGGTAAGACAAATGACTCTTGTTTCACATGTAAAGAGATAATTTGGAGGGAGGCCCCTAGAAACATCACCACCTTCTGTCCCTCTAGTGATGTTCCTGCTTCCTATGAAAGTAACTAATTGTGTTACTTAACTTGTTATGGAAAGTTATATGCATTACCCAAATACATTTTCACACAGATCCAGTTGGTATTGGATAACTTTACTTCAATAAATAACATTGTCATTTACAAACTGTACTTTGTGTTCACTCAGGTTGCCTTTGTTTTATAGTAGATTTTAATTGCTGAATCAGTTTAGTTTGAGATGTTCACAAAAACAGATCAGGATGAAGCAAATACTTTTTCACAGCATTATATGATCATATCACTGTCTTTTCTTCTCTTAACTGTAATCTGGTGTTTTATGTGTTGTTGTTCAATTCTAGGAGGAGCTCAATACAGCACTGGAGTCCTTACAAGAGAAACTTCAACACAATGAAGAAATGAAAGGAGAGTTTGAGGAAACAGTTCAACACATCAAGGTGAGGAAACAGAATCAGTCATTTTCATTACAGCTGTAGGATCACTATATACAGTTATGATCTGATATATTTAATATAATGGATTCCAGTTTATTATTTCTGTAAATGACGAGCATCAATCTGCTTCTGGATCCGTTATATGTCGGTATCTGAGGGTATCTCTGATATTAATGATGTGAAGTGTTGATGTGTGTTGATTGAGATAATTGAAGTGAATGTGATCTGATTTCAGTCTCAAGCTGAGCACACAGAGCGCCAGATTAAACAGCAGTTTGAGAAGCTTCATCAGTTTCTCAGAGATGAAGAAGAAGCTACAATCACTGCTCTGAGGGAGGAAGAGGAGCAGAAGAAGCAGATGATGAAGGAGAAGCTGGAGGAGATGAACAGACACATCTCAGCTCTTTCACACACAATCAAAGACATGGAGGAGATGATGAAAGCCAATGACGTCTGCTTTCTGAAGGTCTGATTTCAGATCATTGGTTGATCATTGGTTCATTGATTGAGTTCTTGATGATAAATGGTGTGTTTGTTCTGCAGGAGTTTCCAGTCTCAGTGGAAAGGTGAGTGATCTGCTCCTGTCTCTGGTCTCTCTGGTTCTGATCCAAAGCCACTGCAGTTCTGACTCCTGAATGTTCTTCCAGAGTCCAGAGCTCACAGCCAGATCCACAGATGGCTTCTGGAGCTTTGATTCATGTGCCACGTTACTTGGGCAACCTGCCGTTCAGAGTCTGGAAGAAGATGCAGGACATCGTCCAAAACAGTGAGTCTGACTGCAGAAGATCTGAGCTGGAAATGAGGGATGGTGGAGAGTTAAAGTTCAAGTTTCAAGTTTACTTTATTTATATAGCACATTTAAAACAGCCACAAGGCTGACCAAAGTGCTTCACAAGAGAAACAGCATCATAAGAGTAATAAGAGTACACAAAACTAAGAACCAGAATAAAATAAATAAATAAATAAAATTCACCAAAAAATAGAAAATATAATAGGCAGGAATTTAAAACCTAATAGGCCAATGAAAACAGATGGGTTTTTAGAAGAGACTTAAAAATGGTCAGACTAGGGGCTATTCGAATCTCCACTGGCAAGTCATTCCAGAGGAGAGGACCGATTACTGAGAAGGCACGGGCACCTCTACACTTAAGTCTGGAGTGAGGGATTAAGAGAAGGTTCTGTTCACCAGATCTTAGGCTTCTCGAGGGGATGTACTGATGCAGCAATTCAGATAGGTAGCCGGTGCTTGATTGTGTAAAGATTTAAAAACAAATAATACGATTTTAAAATGTATTCTAAATTGAGCAGGCAACCAATGAAGGGCCTTAAAAAGCGGAGTGGCGTGATCCCTTTTTTTCTTTTTTCTAGAAGAAATCTAGAGGCAGCATTTGGACCAGTTGAAGACGGGCAATTTGAGCTTTAGAAATGCCACAGTATAATGAGTTACAGTAATCGAGATATGACGTAATAAAAGCATGCACCGCCATCTCTAGGGTCTTAACAGTGAGGAAATGTTTAATTTTTGCAAGTATACGGAGCTGATGAAAACTGTACCCAATCACAGTGGATATTTGTTTATCAAATTTTAATGAGTCATCTAAAATAACACCCAGATTACGTACCTGTGAAGACCTAAAAGCCGATAGGGATCCCAGGTCAAAATTAAATGCTTTCATATGTTCTGAAGGGCCAAAAACAATTACTTCAGTTTTCTCTTCATTTAAGGATATACATTTTTGAGATAACCAGGATTTAACCTCCTCTAGACAGGATAAAACAGCAGTCATGACCAGTTCCTGAAAGGTAGATAGACTTGAGGATCATCGCCATAAAAGTGAAACAACACTCCATGTTTCCTAAAAATAGATCCCAGAGGCAACATATACAGGTGCTGGTCATATAATTAGAATATCATCAAAAAGTTGATTTATTTCACTAATTCCATTCAAAAAGTGAAACTTGTATATTATATTCATTCATTACACACAGACTGATATATTCCAAATGTTTATTTCTTTTCATTTTGATGATTATAACTGACAACTAAGGAAAATCCCAAATTCAGTATCTCAGAAAATTAGAATATTGTGAAAAAGTTCAATATTGAAGACACCTGGTGCCACACTCTAATCAGCTAATTAACTCAAAACACCCGCAAAGGCCTTTAAATGGTCTCTCAGTCTAGTTCTGTAGGCTACACAATCATGGGGAAGACTGCTGACTTGACAGTTGTCCAAAAGACGACCATTGACACCTTGCACAAGGAGGGCAAGACACAAAAGGTCATTGCAAAAGAGGCTGGCTGTTCACAGAGCTCTGTGTCCAAGCACATTAATAGAGAGGCGAAGGGAAGGAAAAGATGTGGTAGAAAAAAGTGTACAAGCAATAGGGATAACCGCACCCTGGAGAGGACTGGGAAACAAAAACCCATTCAAAAATGTGGGGGAGATTCACAAAGAGTGGACTGCAGCTGGAGTCAGTGCTTCAAGAACCACTACGCACAGACGTATGCAAGACATGGGTTTCAGCTGTCGCATTCCTTGTGTCAAGCCACTCTTGAACAACAGACAGCGTCAGAAGCGTCTCGCCTGGGCTAAAGACAAAAAGGACTGGACTGCTGCTGAGTGGTCCAAAGTTATGTTCTCTGATGAAAGTAAATTTTGCATTTCCTCTGGAAATCAGGGTCCCAGAGTCTGGAGGAAGAGAGGAGAGGCACACAATCCACGTTGCTTGAGGTCCAGTGTAAAGTTTCCACAGTCAGTGATGGTTTGGGGTGCCATGTCATCTGCTGGTGTTGGTCCACTGTGTTTTCTGAGGTCCAAGGTCAATGCAGCCATATACCAGGAAGTTTTAGAGCACTTCATGCTTCCTGCTGCTGACCAACTTTATGGAGATGCAGATTTCATTTTCCAACAGGACTTGGCACCTGCACACAGTGCCAAAGCTACCAGTACCTGGTTTAAGGACCATGGTATACCTGTTCTTAATTGGCCAGCAAACTCGCCTGACCTTAACCCCATAGAAAATCTATGGGGTATTGTGAAGAGGAAGATGCGATATGCCAGACCCAACAATGCAGAAGAGCTGAAGGCCACCATCAGAGCAACCTGGGCTCTCATAACACCTGAGCAGTGCCACAGACTGATCGACTCCATGCCACGCCACATTGCTGCAGTAATTCAGGCAAAAGGAGCCCCAACTAAGTATTGAGTGCTGTACATGCTCATACTTTTCATATTCATACTTTTCAGTTGGCCAAGATTTCTAAAAATCCTTTCTTTGTATTGGTCTTAAGTAATATTCTAATTTTCTGAGATACTGAATTTGGGATCGTCCTTAGTTGTCAGTTATAATCATCATAATTAAAAGAAATAAACATTTGAAATATATCAGTCTGTGTGTAATGGATTAATATAATATACAAGTTTCACTTTTTGAATGGAATTAGTGAAATAAATCAACTTTTTGATGATATTCTAATTATATGACCAGCACCTGTATAATGAAAATAGGGAGGGGGCCAAAATAGAGCCTTGCGGAAGGCCACAGCAGAGAGAAGCAGTGGAAGATAAAAATTCTCCTAGCCTAATCACATATTTCCTGTCAGATCAAAATGACTGGAACCACTTTAGAACTGTCCCAGAGAGACCCATCCAAGATTTCAGTTTATTGATTAATACAGAATGGTTAATAATGTCGAAAGCAGCTGATAAATCTAAAAGAACGAGGACCACAGAGTCACCCATATGAGTGGATAAAAAGATGTGGTTTAACCCTCTCAAAAGAGCAGATTTAGTACTGTAGGCAGCCTTAAAACCAGACTGAAAGTGTTCAAACAGATTATTTACAGCAAGGAAAGATTGAAGTTGGAAAAACACAATATTTTCCAAAAACTTGGAAATAAATGGTAAAACAGAAATAGGGTGATAATTTTTTAACACTGACAGATCAAGTGAAGGCTTCTTGAGGAGTGGTGTGACAGTAGCCACTTTCAGATGAGCAGGAACCACCCCAGTTGAAAGACATTTATTTGAAAAGGACACTAGACCTGGTCCAACCGAATCAGCAGTTTGCTTTAAAAACCTAGGGTGGATAACATCATATGAAGAAAATGATGGTTTCAACTTGGCAATAGTGTCTGTGAGTGACTGAAGGGAGACAGGTTCAAAGACGTCCCAAGATGCAGACAACTCCGGGGGAGAGGCAGCTCAGAAGGGGGAATATGAGTTACCAGCCCTAGTTTAACTACTTTTTCCTTAAAAAACCTCAAGAAGATTTCACAAAGAGCAACAGAGGCAACAGACATAGTACTGGCCGGGGGATTAACAACAGAACTAATTACAGAAAACAAGACTTTAGGTCTTGATGTCACAGTCTCCGTCTGTCCTGCACTTCCCCAAGTCGTCAGTCCAGTGATAAAGATGGCCGCCATCCCAAAGCCTTGTTGCAAGATGGCCGCCACCACACCTGAGCCCTCAGTCAAAATGGCCGCCGCCATGCATGAGCCCTCAGTCAAGATGGCCACCGCCACGCATGAGCCGTTAGTCAAGATGGCCGCCGCC